>NW_019392677.1:0-100000 GCF_000648675.2 Cimex lectularius | reverse complement strand
GTTTGTTGTTCAAACCTGGATTAAACCGAGCGAACCCAACGACAAGAGTGGAGCCGCATGATGTTCAGAGCACACGTGATCACTTGAACCACCTCATTCCTCCCTCAGGATTTTACCACTCCAAAAATAAAAGGACTCTTACTTTTTACTGTCTTTGTGATATTTTGAGGGTTGATGAATTATTTATCCATGTGCTTTGTTTTTCAAAGAGCTTTACAGAGAATCTTTGTTTGTTAATACACCAGACCTGTTTTACTGCTTGCTTCTGTAGTATTGTAGTTCGTCTAATTCGAATAGGCCTCAATTACTTACAGGTTTAGAATCTATTGTAGTTGTATCTTAAAACACAGGTTTTGCACTAGTAATAAGACTTAAATAAGTTTTTGAAACAGGAAAAACTGAAATCAAGTTTTTACACACATACAAACTTGTTTATCCTGAGAAAATGAATTTTTAACTATTATTATTATTTTTTAAATTTATTTATTTATTATTTGTTTTATTGGCCTTATATTGGCCTTATGATCTTGCATATTAGCCATAGTACGAATTCTTGTGTGTTCAAATTGGGGGTTATCGGGAAAAAAGGGCCAGAGACGACGGTGGGAATCGAACCCACGACCGCGGCGTGAGAGTCTCTCATGCTAACCACTCGGCTACCGCGGTCCCGTAATACATGTATTGAAATTTATTTAAAACAACTTTTTAATGGGCTTAGAAACAAACACCCGGTGAAGATTTGAATAAGGCAAATCATAAATTATTTACCTGAATGAGAAGAGAGAAAAATGGTGAAGCATGATGAAAAATGAATCCTTGCAGTTTGAGCGGAATGACGTATAAAAAGATTAGAATGATTAATTGCGCAATGGTGGAACAAATAGTTGTTGAAAGAAATCTAAATGTAGAATAAGATTTGGAGTACGAGAGCGAGACAGACGAGACAGAGACTAAACAGAAAAGGATTGTGATTTGGAGTGTGTGTGTGAGAGAAAGAGAAAGAGAGAGAGTGAGAGAGAGAGAGAGAGAGCGAGAGAAAGAGAGAGAGAAAGAGAGAAAGAGAAAGAAAGAAATGCGGTGCCTTTCTCTGGATCATCACAAAATATTGACAACAGACTTATATTTTATAAATTCATTTTTTTAATCCAATATTTTCTAGTATTGTATAAATTTATTTATTTTAATCCAAAATTTTCTAGCATTGTATAAATTCATTTTTTTATCCAAAATTCTCGAGCATTGTATAAATTCATTTTTATTTTATTTTTTTAATCCAAAATTTTCTAGCATTTTATAAATTCATTTTTTTAATCCAAAATTTTCTAGCATTTTGTAAATTCATTTTTTTAATCCAAAAATTTTCTAGCATTGTATAAATTCATTTTTATTTTATTTTTTTAATATACAATTTTCTAGCATTTCCTAAATTCATTTTTTTATTTTATTTTTTTAATCCAAAATTGTCTAGCATTTTATAAATTTATTTATTTTAATCCAAAATTTTCTAGCATTGTATATTCATTTTTATTTTATTTTTTTAATCCAAAATTTTCTAGCATTTTATAAATTCATTTTTTAATCCAAAATTTTCTAGCATTTATAAATTCATTTTTTTAATCCAAAATTTTATAGCATTGTATAAATTCATTTTTATTTTATTTTTTTAATCAAAAATTTTCTAGCATTGTATAAATTCATATTTTTTATTTCATTTTTTTTTAATCTAAAATTTTATAGCATTGTATAAATTCAATTTTTGTAATCTAAATTTTTTTTTATATATTTTTTTCACATCCTACATGTATTTGTAAAATTTAAACAATGTTTATAAATGAAGTTGGTGTCCGAGCGGATCGAACTCACGATAGATCGCTCAAGTGGTAAAGTAGCGGCTTATTTAGCCGAAGGTCGTGGGTTCGAATCCCGCTCGTGACACTAACTTTTTTACCTCAACCAATACCTTTCATAAATATTAATTAATTGAATTTGTTTTATGTTCGTACACAAAAGTGGTTTTTTTCTTTTTTTAATTAATATTTTTGTTTTTGAATATTTTTATTTTCCCACTAACTAAATTTTTTAATAAATCCCTGAATTATCGAATATATCGGTGTTCATATTACTGAAAAGGCAAGTACTTAAAAAAATATCAAAATTCAAAGAGCATAACTTTTTTTGTGGAGCAGTGTATTTAATATCTCTTGGGAAAACTAATCCTGTTTTATTATGAGAAATCATTAACGTATATGAGCGCTTCGACTTTTTATTTTATTTTAACAGGATTTCTATGATTTCAATAAAGATAAAATCCTCTTGCATTATGTGAGATTATAAATGAAGTTAAGCACTTTAAATATGATCTAGACTGTCGGAAAGAAGGACGAGCCTTCCAGGGAAGAGCGACTTCGAATTTATGCTTATGTCGTGTCCCGTGTCATTTCCACATCGAGAATCGTAAGGGCGCCTTTCGTGTGATGATTGACCGCAGGTGTTATCTTTCTTCTTCGGATTTCGTTTCTTCTATTTTTATTCTTCTCCTACGCGCCCTGCAAAGCGAGATGAAAGCTCGTCCGGTTTATTTAGCACGTTACAGTTTGTGACAAGGGGTTTGACGCTTTGAACGATTATTCGCCTTGTGGCCTTTTGTTGCAATTTTAACCAAAGATACAGATCGATAATCCTTTCAATAATTCGTGCAACAATTTAATATTAACGAGGATGACGGGTAGAAACGTTCCGCTATGCTTCATATTGACAGGGGGATTCAACATGACTCAAAGTTGATTCAAGCAAAAAAATACTGCAAAATTAATTTTACGTGTGTAATTATAGAAATTATTTCTTGTTAGCCATTTTAAACATGATATTTACCAGCCGTTCAATTATGTACTAATGATTTTACCATCTGTCAACAGTTATCCTGGTTTTCTTCTCCTTCGCAGACGGAAATGATTTTTTTTTTTTTTGGGGGGGGGGTTTACGCTGGCATATTAGCCATGAAGTTTTCTATTTTCATTTTACTGTCGAGCGGGATCGGCCGACCAGGACCAGGTCCCCGCCGTGCGCCCGCACCCACTCATTCAGTTCTATCATCTTCTCATCTTCTAAATTTTCATGGTTGAAGATAATCAAAAAGAAACGTTTATCGACTTTAGAAATCCATAGATTATGTTGAAAGCTGATGGATTGTTGCTTATTAGGACAGATTCTAAGTTTATTGGTTTGGAAATGTTTGGGACTTTGCTCAGATTTTTTAGCAGTTTGTCTCTTTCATTTTCGTATTCTGGACATTCAAAAATTATGTGGGAAGGATTTGAAGGGCAATCGCAAGTGGGACAGTTCGACGATGCCAAACCGATTCTCTTCTTGTAGCTACCCCATAGGCCATGATTTGTCTTCAGTCTAAAAATAGTAGAATAGAACTCCTTTGAAATTCCTTCTGGGCTATCGCCTTCCGAAAACCATGGTTTTTTTTCTTAAGCTCAGGGTACAGTGACCTGTAATAATTGCCAACATTTGATGCATTGTATTTTTCTTGCCACAGATTTCTACAAAACTTTTCCAAAAAGTTTTTCCCGTCATCTTTAGGAATTTTAATGTCAAGGGTTGGACCTGATGTTGCAGCCTCCTTTGCAAGTGCATCCACCCTTTCATTTTGCCATAAGCCTGCATGCCTCAAGCATTTTCTTACAGATTTGGGCAAAAATATAGTTTCTGCATTTATATTCTGGGGTAATGTTATTTATCCTTTCTATAATGCTTCGACAGTCTGTGAGGATACAAAATTTAGAATCACCCAATTTTCGTATGTAATCGAGAGCGCTATCTATCGCAATTAGTTCTGCTGTATAAACAGACATTAAAGTTGGAAGTATTGATGTTTAGGGTCAAAAAGGGCATAACCTGTTCTGCCGTCGATGGAAGAGCCGTCAGTAAATACGTACACATGTTCCGGATATAGATGACCCAAATGAGACCCAAATGATAGATGACCAAATTTCAGGTTGATCGCCCCGAATAAAAACATGTTGAAATCACATAATAAATTTCTATTATACCTTTTAACCGTGAAGAAAAATCTGCTTTAGATTTGTTTGTTCTCATCTTGCATTTTGTGGTTAATTTATCAGGACGAAATGGACGTAGGGGACCGGTCCACTAATCTCCCAGATGGAGGACAGATTAATTTTGTCTCGCCGCGGCCCAAAGGACCATTTATCATGCGATAATACGAAGAAAAAATTTAAGAAAATCCTGATTATCTGCATTAAAAAATACGCTACGTTTTGGAAAATATATCATATATACAATAAAAAAAACTTATTTAGTTATAAACCTACGCTTAAAATAAAAAAAAAAGAATAAATTTATACAATGCTAGAAAGTTTTAGATTTAAAAAAATGGATTTATACAATCTTTACAATACGATCTTCATTGAGATCATTATCACGGCCTGGGGTTTACAAACATTGTTTAAATTTAACAATTACATGTAGGATGTGGAAAAAAATGACTTTATACAATGCTAGAATTTTTAAATTCAATCAAAGTGTTTGTACTCATTCAAAGTGTTTGTTTTCTATGTAGATGTGTCATTCTTGTGTGTCGTGTTGAGAGTGCCAGTGATTGATGTTTTAATGTTTATATAAGTTGGATGGAAGTCGGGATATAAAGACATTTTTATATGAGGAGTCGGATTCTTTGAGATGAAAGGAGCCGACGATTAGAAAAAACGGGTGGTTCAGCCTATATCGTGCCTACGTTTCGATCTTTATTGAGATCATCTTCAGGGCCTGGGATTTATGAACATTGTTTAAATTATAGAAATACATGTAGGATGTGAAAAAATTAATTTATACAATGCTATTTGTAAAATTGAAACAATGTTTATAAATCCCAGGCGCTGAAGATGATCTCAATAAAGATCGAAACGTTGTCACGATGAAGAAAATATTTTTCTAAACCTTCGTCTCACCAGACCGCATCTCACTATCTCCAAATAATCATTGACTAACGGTCACTCAACACCACACATTTCTACATAATAATATTGTAATAAAATATAATCTTGATAATATTTGTCACGAAAGCCAATTAATTGTATATAACTAACTCAAGACCTCAAAAGGTCCAATGCTAAGGCATTCCAGATAGGTTTACCTTCGTACCCGAGGTACACTAGACTATGTCAGAATGCCAATATCAAAGGGCGACAAAAGCCCTTGGAAATTATGCTGGAAATTTCAGCTTTAAGCGTCCCATTGAGATGGGGGACTTTAATTTCGTTAACGTGAGATTCTTTGAATGTTTTTCAGAAATAATAATTTAAAAAGTTTTTGTTATCATCTGGTATATCATAACGAATTTGTATGGAAAATTAAGCGTTAATTAACTAAAATTCTCAACCTTTTAATTAACGTTTAAGAACACTATTTTTGTTAAAAAAAACCTACAGGTTGTAAAAGTCAAACTCGAACACAATTTTCAATCAATTAATTAATCTTTATGTAAGGTATTGATTGAAATAAAAAAGATTGTGTCTCGAGCGGGATCAGAACCCACGACCTTTGGCCGGGGTCGGGTGGGTTCGAATCCGCTCGTGACACTAGTTTTTTTATTTAGTTAATTGAAAGAAGTTATTTGGTCAGTCGGACCACGAAACATAATGCAGAATTTTCAATATTATTTTTGGCTGTATATTATTACGGTTATTTTTCAATTAATTAAGGTTTTTAGTTGAGATAAAAAAGTCAGTGTCACGAGCGGGATTCGAACCCACGACCTTCGGCTTAATACGCCGCTGCTCTACCACTTGAGCTATCGTGACTTCGATCCACTCGGGCACTAACTTCCCATCTCAACCCCCACCTTTTGAATTTTCCCTCCTTTTTGCCATTTTTGAAATGTCGTGTAATCTATTTGATTCCCGGCGACAAATTTGTCCGCTGAAGATCGTGGGTTCGAATCCCGCCCGTGGCACTGACTTTTTTATCTCAACTAAAAACCTTAATTAATTGAAAGATATTAATTGGTCAAGCAGACCACAAAAAATAGTGAATTACGGTTATTTTTGGTCAAATTGATCTTTTTCTGTTTTTCTCTACTATATTTATTTATACAAACTGTACCCTATTCTCACAATATTGATATGTATTAGTTTTAAAGGACGTTGAGAGGTAAATTTGAGAATATTCTTGACGAGCCGTTCACCTGGAGGCAGTACAGTCTGCTGAGGGACCAATCCCTGGCCTATTTTATTATTTATACAGGAAGCCGTGTACCCTTGTATTGATCGAGTAGTAATTCTTGCTTTATAAAGTCTCAAAAGTACTTTTGGTTCACTTTTCAATAAATTTGAGTGGATAAAATAACAAAACTGATTATTTGGAGATCTTGAAATGCGGTCTTGTGTGATGTAGGTAAAATATTTTCTTTAACGTGGCAACGTTTCGATCTTTATTTAGATCATCTTCAGGGCCTGGGATTTACAAACATTCCTTAGATTATACAAATTTGACGATGTGAAAATGGATTTATACAATGATGTGCGCGATATTGAAATTTTAGGTTTAACGAAGTATAAGTACTCACTCAAAGTATGTTTTGTGTAGTTGTGTCACGTTTGTGTGTCGCGTTGGGAGTGTTAGTGAGATATAAATGTGTTTTTGTTTATGTTTGATTTTGAAGGAGTGGGGAAGGTAGTAGGGATAGAAATACATTTTTCTATGAGGAATCGGCTTTTTTGCTGTGAAAGGGGCCGACAAATAGAAAAAGGGCAATGGTTTGTCGTTTGAGCTTAATTATCTTTTCAGGATTATTATACACGTGATTATTAGGGGAAGGAAGGATAAATTGTTGGGTATGTGGACTATGTAGAAAGTAATCATTTGGAGTTCTTGAGATGCGGTCTGGTGTGACGTAAGCTTTAGAAAAACATTTTCCGCGTTTCGCACATTCAAATTGAGCGCCATTAAAAAAATCAGCTGCTAATTGGAACGTCGCGTTGGCGGAGGTATCAGCGGGTTCACTTTGGCAATTCATGTCGTGAGATGTGGTTGTAGAAGTCCTTCAACCTGATGATGAGCTAAAAGGCTCGAAATCCGGTTAAACCTACTGTGAGTAGGAACTATCTTTTTAAAAATGATTGAACACCACACTCACTCCATCATTTATAATTTCTAAACATTTTCTTTATCGTGTCAACGTTTCGATCTTTACTGAGATCATCTTCAGGGCTCAAAGTGTTCGTTTTCTCTGTAGATGTGTCATTATTGTGTGTCGTGTTGAGAGCATCTCACGATTTCCAATTAATCATTAACTAACGGTCAACAATTAATCATAACTATTGCTATCTGGGAATAAAAAGGTCAAATAGCAAATCAAAGGTATGTAGGAACTAACGCTGTTTATTTTTCGTTTCCAGACTCTTGTTGGGACAAGTTCTTTCTTATCTGAGTGACACTCAGCGCTGAAAATGTTTTGTGCGCATAATTGTGTGGAATTAGTTGAGTTGTTTCATTAGTTTTTTTCTCTCTACTTTGGCTGATTTTCTACTCCTCTTCAAAATATGTGCAGTAGAAGGCAAAATAAAGTGGTTTCGACCTAACGCACTAGAACAGCATTTTCAAAAAATCCTCTTCGGTTCTATTAGACCGATTTTAATAACTCAGTGCTCATTTTTCTCGCCAAAATATCTAGTTTCAAAGAAAAGTGTGAAAAATGGGGGTTCTCACTTAAAATTAAGAATTTGAGTGGTGTTTAATGACCGTTAGCCAATGATTATTTGGAGATCGTGAGGTGCGGTCTGGTTTGACGTAGGTTTTAGAAAAACATTTTCTTTATCGTATCAACGTTTCGGTATTTGTTGAGATCATCTTCAGTGCTCAAAGTGTTTGTTTCCCGTGTAGATGTGTCATTCTTGTCTGTCGTGTTGAGAGTGCCAACAACTTTTGGGTCCAATCCAGGTTGAAAAAAATAAATCGACCTTCAGCAACAAACTACATGAAAAATGAAGGGGAGTCTGAATGCGTACTTGTTTCCTATCTAGAACAGTGAAGAAAAAAAAATACTATTAGCTGAAAAGATCATCTTCATATGTGATTTATTTTTATCAGGACAGATAGGAATATCTCCAGTTTATACTGAATAGAGAGTGGGACCAAGCGTGCTGCCTTGCGCAATAGCCGATATGGCATAGCGGATCTGAGAGAAGAAGGAGGACGTCTAAAAAACCAGAGCAGCATTTCTTCCGCTCATGCAATTGACTATAACACAGTTGAAATTGTAGAATACAAATGGTAGAATGATATCGCCAGAACCTGAAATAATGGGATTGATTGTCATTGTAGCTTCGAAATATGGCGTAAAGGTGTTTTTAAGATTTTGCCAAGTTTGGGACACACAACAAAAACAAAACAGACCGACGATAGAAAAAAGGAGTAATGTTTGTCGTTCGGGCTTGGTTATCCTTTCAGGATTATTATAGACGGGATTATTAGGAAAAGGAAGGATAAATTGTTGGGTATTTAGATTATTTAGAAATTGTTTGATGGCTGGAATGTAACAATTGTTTTATATCCATTATATTTCGTGATCCGATTGACCAAATAGCTTCTTTCGATTAATTAATCTTTATGTAAGGTATTGGTTGAGATAAAAAAGTCAGTGTGATGAGCGGGATTCGAACCCACGACCTTCGGCTAAATACGCCGCTGCTCCTACCACTTCAGTTATCGAGACTTTGATCCTCTCGGAAACTAACTCTCCATCTCAACCTACGCAATGAATTGTTCTTTATGGAAGTTATTGGTTCAGATAAAAAAGTCAGTGTCACGAGCGGGATTCGAACCCATGACCTTCGGCTCAATACGACGCTATCGTCACTTCGATCCATCGGATACCAACTCCCCATCTCAACCTACAACCTTTTTAACTTGAACCTGGACTTTGGAACCAATTTTGGAAAAAAAGGGGATGATCTGAATCTTGAAGATGATCACGATCTCCAAATAATCATTAATTAACGGTCACTAAATACCACACAACAAAACCATGTTTATTTGTAACAATGTAGTCTCCGTTTCAGTCAAATTAGGTCAAAATCGTTGTCAATATTGCCAAGGGCGTGCATTCGTTAAAAACCGTATTATTAACAAACGGCGATAAATCATTTGAACGTGCAACAGATGTTCGATTTGCATGATGGCATGGGACATGCACGCCAGCTTGTCCTCACTTCACGGAAGCGTCGTCCCGATCGGAAAGCGTGCCTTGGATTCGTGCCTCGGCAAATATCGGCTACCTTCTTGAAGTAGTCACGTTATTTGTTAATATTAAGAATGACGAGACCCGATGGAAATGAGTAAACGAGCTACGTGATGGATTTTCTCAATTACGATGCCAAGTGGGCCAACTTTTGTTCGACAATTGCAATTACAGGAAGAAAGCTAATGCCCTAAGCTTTCAAAAGTTTTATCGTTCAATGTAGGCATTTCACACTTCATTTAACTCAATAAACTACAAGATTTATACAGCAGCTAGGGAACACAAAAAACATTTATTTCTTAGATAAAAGCACAGATCGAACTCTTCTCAGAACTATAAGGAATATTAACCATGGCCCGTGTAGAAAATGAAAAAGAATGGTAGAACGATGTTAACAAGACTGAGCATAGGACATACGCGTCTCACCAATGGCTCTGGATGGCGGTTCTCAGGAAAGTTTAACTTGTAATCAAAGTTTATTTAGATTTTGCGATAAGGTTCTTAAAGTTAGTCTGTAAGTTTGTTCTCATTTCAGGCTTATTGTACCTTCCTAGTTCCTTAGTTCAGTGCAATAGACTCAATCCTTCTTCTCAGAAGTATCAGATCATTGATGCTACAAGTTCATTCCCTAGATTTTTCGTATGTTAGAGCTGTTGGTCCGGATTCGAAGATGACATGGGTGGCTGTTTCCTCCTCCTCATTATTTAATCTGCAGATAGGATCATGTTTGTATATGCTTTTTGGCACTTATTGGCTCTGTCTTCACCTGCGGGTGGAGAAAGTTGTGAGATGATGATGATGATGAAAGTAGGAAGATTTGTGCTCTCTAGGCACTGCAGCCTTCTGGCTGTACCTTTCTAGTCATCCACCCAGGGAGTTGAAGCCCACTTAATGTGGAACTACAACGACGACGGGTGGTACAATGTGGATAAGGCTCGGGGCTCGGAAAAGGCGTACCTTGTCCTCATCCACGTCCCTTTCTCAATCCAGATTCCTTCATTCTTCCCTGCGACTTCGCCCAACCCTTGGTTTAGGCGGAAAATAATGGTGTCTAAAGCACAAGCTGTACTCGTGTCGGCCTCGGGTCGACATGGGGCGGCGGGTTCCATCAGAGACACACGTGGGTTAGGGTACCAGATCCTGTCTGCACAGACGGGGGAGGGTACATAACCATCTGTACTACGGGGTAACAGAAATGTTCCAATGTTCAGCCCCTCTTACACTGGGAATGGACTCGTAGTTGGTCGTGGCGAGACCACTGGAAGGTACCAGGAGAGAGTGCCTGTCTTCTATCTGTGACCTTCGCATGAAACTTGCGTATGACCATCGTTATACACCCGTCCTCACGGGATACGACGGATTCGCAGTTTTTCCAGCTTCCTTTGACACCTTACGTAACTTCATTCCTTCCGAAATTTGTTAGATTCTTGGATTGTTTCTGTCCAATGAGTGAATTCCATTGTTCCGTAATTTTCTTTTTGTCCTTCTGTCTGAGGTCCTCATTAAAAGTGTGGGTTCCTATGCCATAGAAGGGTTCGGGTCTTTTCAGCGGTGTACGAGCCCCTTCCTGTTAGGAGCACCTTCCCAGTTCCCTAGTTCAGTGCAATCAACTCAATTCTTCTTTTCAGAAGTATTAGGTTATTGACATTAGCTGCTACAATTTCATTTCCTTGGTTTTTTTTCTGTAATCTAAATTGGGTGGGTTTTTTCCTCCTCATTGCATAATCTGCAGATGTGATCATTGTTGTATATGCCCATGTTGTGTCGATGTTTGCCCAGATGCCAGTGACCGGTTAGTAGTCCTACCACTCCTCTGAGTTTAGCCCTCTCCAATTGCAGCGGTGATTTTGCCAGTATTGATGAGGGTTGTTTCATCATAAGTTTACTGTGACTAGCGCCTCATAGGAGAGATTAAGGGTTCTACTTCGGTTGGTTGTCGCAAACGAGAGGTCAGAACCACTTCACTATTGCCAAATTATTAGAAATTAAGATTACAAGGGCTATTCTTCGAAGAATTCTACTATGACAAATACGGACCCAACGCGATCCCACTTGGTAAATTTATTATAGGTCACCACGGAACTTCGGAGTTAAATGATGTTAGTTTTTAGTAATGGTTAATTTTTGGCTCTTTTGATGCATTGTATTTTTACCGTGGACCTTCCCAATATCGAAAAGGTGCCCGATAACAAACTGGTTCGATTTCATGGTCCAACCCGCCGACTAAAATATCCTAGTGCCGGCTCATTTCTGTTTACCGAATCGAAATTTATGCCGTGTTTGGCCTGTGGGCAAACATAAGAGGCGTCGGCTCATGGCGTTGATGGAAATGTATTTACTTACGGTTCGAATTTCCAAGTTCGACTTCGCGATACTCGGCCTCCTAAAAACAAAACAAAAACGAATACGCCTTTTTATAGGCATCGGCGCATTTTCCGGGCGCGTATGCACGTAACAATGTTATTTTTAAATGCGGATTCGCGTTTATTTACACGGCGTCGGGCTTTAACAGGAAGCAGGTCGGATGCCGAACCAGAATAATTGAGCAAAATTGCAACGTCTCGACGTCGAACGGCCAATTAATAACAATTTGAGCTTTTCTGTTGGTTCATTAGTGAAGAAAACATCGCAATATCAGCCATGCTAGATACATTTCAATGGGAAATCGAAGATTTGAATTATTCAAGGCAACGAGCCTAACCAAACTTGTGCTTTAGCATGATAATGCTTTTTGGCCGTTTCAGTATTCTCAGAAAATTCTTCAATAATCTGGATATGCAAATAGATTTAAGCATTTAAAACGAGAGTTGTCTCTCAATAAAAATTGTCTTTTCTTTCCGTTGGGACATCCACGCAATATGTGCTTATCACAAAATAATCAGAAAAGAAGAAACGATGGGAAAAGAAATAAAAAGGATAAAAAAAGTTGGTGTCGTCAAAGAATTTAATTTTATCAAAGGATTTACATAAAGGCGCTTATATAGATAATCCAGTAGCTCAACATTTTTCGCATTAATAATAAATAAATTAATTGTTATTAATCATAATGAAAAACTTATGAAACATTCGAAAATCTATGAGTAACCTTCCTATACACCTTTGATCATTTAGTATCAAGAAGTGTATTTGCGGACAATACAACGATTGCATTAGTAGTCAAAATGTTTTAAATACCAAGATTTTTTAGTGATCACCACAGAGTAAACCACAAAACGTTTAATCCTTTTTAAAAAGATAGTTCCTACTCAGAGTAAGTTGTTTTGCAACGATCCGGATTTCGAGCCTTTTAGCTCATCATCAGGTTGAAGGACTTCTACAACCACGTCTCTCGACATGAATTGCCAAAGTGAACCGCTGATACCTCCGCCAACGCAACGTTCCAATTATCAGCTGATTTTTTTAATGACGCTCAATTTGTTGCAGAGGAACACCATCTAGTAATGTTGGTAAAAATTTCTTTAAAAAATTCAGGAACTGAGCACCATTTAAATTATTTTTGAATCGAAATGACGCCCAATTAATTTATTTCCGAGAAGTCCACATTAAAGTTGATACTGTTAACCACCTGATGACAAGAGTACGAAATTCTTGGATTTTCCATTGCGTCTAATGTTTCTTTCAGAAATGCCGATTGGGGAGGCTGAAGAAAACGTTCTTCCATTCTATGGACTGATTAATCAAAGTTAACCTCTAATGGCGTACTTAACCGTTGGAATTTTTGAACACGGGCAGTGGAAAATCCAAGAATTTCGTACTCTTGTCATCAGATGGTTAACAGTATCAACTTTAATGTGGACTTCTCGGAAATAAATTAATTGGGCGTCATTTCGATTCAAAAATAATTTAAATGGTGCTCAGTTCCTGAATTTTTTTACCGAAGTTTTACCAACATTATTAGATAGTGTTCCTCTGCAACAACGTCAAATAATGATTCTCCATCTTGACAATTTTTGTAATATTTCCTCTAGCCACGTTCGAAAATTCCGACGGTTTAATACGCCATTAGAGGTGAACTTTGATTCATCAGTCCATAGAATGGAAGAACGTTTTCTTCAGCCTCCCCAGTCGGCATTTCTGCAAGGAAGACGCCCGTCATAATGAGAGTCCAGAAGTCCCTGGACAAGATAAGAGCGATACGGCTTACAATTGTAAGTCCGGAGTACATCTCTTATTTTATTTTTTCAAAAACCTAAAATCCTTTCATCATTTCGCAGAGAGGGATTCGAATTTTCGCGAACATACATTAAAGTATTCAGCACCTTGTCGAAATTACGCTGCAGGTTTCTTTTTGCCACAACTTTTTTTTAAAATTCAATACCAATTTCAAATCCGAGTGCACCGTTGTTTTTAGTGTAAAAAACCCTTTAAAATGATGTGTCAGGATGTATAGGACTTGAAATTTTGATGTTGAACTGGGCCTGGTGTACCGTGTATCATTTTCTCCAAAAAATGGTAAAAATTTGTAACTAGACTAAAAAATATCAAATACGTCTTTTTTCTTTTTTGATAACGTCAATGGTTCAGAGAAAATCACCCGGGCCATCTAAAAAGGACACCCTGTATGAATTAGTACATCACTGTCTCTCCAGAACATTTTCGCTGAGAATGAACAACATATTTATTAACTGGCATGCTTATGCCGCTCATTTTATATCCAGATCGAACTGGACAACTAAAATTTGCAATTCCTTCACAACTGGTCACCTCTTCCCTTAGTTGAATGGTATTGTTTTGCGTGTATATATTTTTTTTCTATCCGGGTCGAATTCGCATACAATTTGCGATGCAGTCTTCAATAGTTTAATCGGAGGGCGTCTGTGGCCGCAACGGTTTGGGCGTTGACACGGCGCTCATCACTGTAAGGTAAAGGTGCCGGGTTCGAATTCAGCGGCCCTGCATGACATACTTACAAATGTTTTTTTTTTTTTTCAAAAACACCGGCACCCTGAGGGTTTATATGACCTCTGCTGTTGCGAACCCTCGTAAAAAAAAGTTTAATGTTATAGAGAATCCTGGGCCACAGAAAGATCCTTGTGGACAGCCTTTCTTCATTTTACGGCACCATTCACGCCGAATAGAGAATCCTGTGAAGTGCTATTCGGAAGGCAAGGTCTGGATAGTATGGAGGATGGAGCATTTGTTGTCAAACTTAAGCGATGATTGTAGTTCATGTTGTTTTAAAAAAAATTATCTTAATAAAGGTAAATACAGAAATAACCTACTTAAAACCATGCCAGTTTCAGTATGCACAAAGTACTGTACGACTTCGATGGTACATCCTAACTTTAGTTTTTTGTATGAATAAAAATTATGTAATTGCTCTCATATTTGGTCAGCCAGGTTTCAGGAGTGAACAACTAATGAAATCATAGAATAGGGTGTTTATTTGCTGCAGCGTGAATGTTTGTCATTTAAGCCCCATTCTACAAAGAAATATTTTGCGTTTTCCAAACAGGTCGAAATGTGAAATAAAACGTCATTAAAATGAGAAAAAGAGACGATTAAGCTTGACATTTAAAGCCTGTTGACATTGCAAATAGTATAAATCCATAGGGAGTTGATTTTTATAAGGGCAGAATGTGAAAATTCCACGGTGCAAAGACGTGCTTTCGAACCTCGTAGAAATCCCACTAGTCTTACGCCCTCGCGTCCGAAAATATTTCAGAGATCAAACAAATCTCGCCCCATTTCTTAAAAACCAAACAAAGAAAACATGGTTGTAAACGAAGAAAATGGACAGGAATGAAAACAAATTCGGATATAGAAATTTATTATATTTACATTTATTGTAACGTACGACATTTATTAGCACGTTAGCTGATTGTGAGGACAAAAGGGGTTGATATTCACGTTCATATCAAACAGCTGGCACATGCCGGATGTCACTGGAGAAAAATTAAAATACACAATACTATCAGACAGATACCGACGGTGCTGTCATTCATCAATACATCCTCGGTTCAAAATTCACATTATTGAAAAGCCCCAAAACTAAATTTAAATTATCAGAAAAACGACAATATTACATTAGAAAGGCAATATATAATCATAATTAATTTAAATTGTAGAAATCATTAATCTTTCCTGGACTGTCACGATAATCGCTGATCGGGCTCATCAGCAGCACATTTCAAGAATTCAATTAAAAGAAATATCAAAAAAATTGGTTATATGTTTAATGATCAGCATACACATTACATATACAAAAGTAATTACACAATATTACGTTTATTTTTTCCTGTTTCTTTATTTTTCTCTCATTCTACTTATGCTTGCGTGCGTACATGCGAAAAACTCATTCATATTAGGAGTAATTTTCGAAATAATTATTTATTCGCAGTGATTTTTGTAATGCCAGTTGACCTGGAAAACCATTGGAAAAAGATTACCCACATAGCGATGTCATGCTCTTATCAATATGAACACATGGGTCAAAATAAACATTTTTTTTATCCTCTCTGTTATTTTTGCACAAAGTTATATAGAGTGAAGTTACATCTTATTTGTAATGTTTAAACGAAAATTTTCTCTTTTTTACCAGTTTATAAAAAATTACATATTAATATTGGGTTGTCCGGAAAATAATGCAGGATTTTAAGTTTTCATTAAAAAAAATCTATATAAAATATTCTGTTTACGTTTACAGGATTACTCATTTGTATGAATGTCAACACTTATTAATCCTCTTCCAAATGATATTGTTTGTTTACCTCTGTAGCATTCCGCTACTTGGAAATAATTCAGTCATCCTTATAATGTCAAAGCGAGAATTTCGTACGATTTTCTTTTACGAGTTTAAACTCGGCCGAAGCGGAGCCCAAACGGCTAGAAACATTAACCAAGTCTGGGGCGAGGGTTGTGTTAATGAGTGCACTGTGCAAAGGTGGTTTAAAAAATTTCGGGAGGGAGATTTCAGCCTTGAAGATGAAGAAGGTCGTGGAAGGCCTTCCTCTCTTAATGATGATGTTCTGCGATCAGTGGTGGAAGAAAACCCCAAAACAACTGTTCGAGAACTTGCAGAGCAACTCAAAGTCAGTAAAACGACCGTCGCTGACCACCTCAAGGCGATTGGAAAAGTGAAAAAACTCGAAAATTGGGTTCCACACTCATTAAACGATCGCCAAAAAAATCAGCGCTTTGATGTTTGTGCATCACTTCTTTGTCGAAACAAAAATGACCCATTTCTGGCCAGAATTGTTACATGTGACGAAAAGTGGATTCTGGACAGTGGCTCGACAAAGGAGAAGCTCCAATACATTTTCCAAAGCCCCCAACTCATCAAAAAAAGGTAATGGTTACGGTATGGTGGGCTTCATTTGGTTTAATACACTACAGCTTCTTAAATCCTGGCGAAACCATCAATGCTGAATCATACTGTAACCAAATTAATACCATGCATCAGAAATTGGCAGTAATGAAGCCCTCTTTGGTCAATCGGAAAGGGCCCATTTTGTTGCATGACAACGCTCGACCACATGTGTCACGTGTAACGTCACAAAAATTATTGGAGCTTGGCTATGAAACTTTGCCTCACCCACCCTACTCTCCGGACCTCTCGCCTACTGACTACCATTTTTTTAGACACCTGGACCACTACTTACAACACATAATATTCAAAAATCAAACGGAACTGGAAAATGCATTTATTGACTTTATCAATTCTAAAAATTCTGAATTCTACTCAGACGGAATTAATAAGTTACCAACACGTTGGGAGAAATGTATTGAGAGTATGGGAAATTATTTTGATTAAAGAACATTGCTTTAAAGTAACTAGTTTCTTTTTTTTTGTTTAATACCAAAATCCTGCATTATTTTCCGGACAACCCAATATATATGTATCTCGTGCACTCACCCTCTCTCTCCATCTATTGATCTATATATCTACTTCTTATTTACCCTATGCGATCTGCCTCCCTCCTGCTTTCCTCTAACTCTCTCTCTCTCCCTTTCTCTCTCTTTCTCTACCTCTAATTTTACCTTTATCTTTATCCTCTACTACAATTTTTATTTTTAACTTTATTACCATCTGTACCATCCTCTACCTCTTTTCCTATTTCTCCCTCACTCTCACTCTCTCCCCGTCTCTCTCTCTCTCTCTCTCTCTCTCTCTCTCTCCACCTATTGATCTATATATCTACTTCTTATTTACCCTATGCGATCTGCCTCCCTTCTGCTTTCCTCTAACTCTCTCTCTCTCTCCCTCTCTCTCTCTCTCTCTCTCTCTCTCTCTCTACCATTATTTTTACCTTTATCTCTACCTTCTTTCCGTATTTCTATTTTTACCTCTACATCTATCTCTATCCTCTACTTCTTTTCCCATTTCTCTCTCTCTCTCTCACACCCACCCTCCTTCTTTTAAAAATATTTGCTTTACTTACCTTACACGCATACACATCCTCACCACTCTCTAGCTTATCTCACTCTCTCTCCCCCTCCCTTTCTCCCTCCCTCCCTTTCTCTCCCTCTCCCATTCCCTTTCTCCCTTCCCTTTCTCCCTTTGCTCTCTCCCTCTCCTTCTTCTTTTCTCTCTCTCCCCTCCCTTTCTACCTTCGCTCTCTCCCTCTCCTTCTTCTTTTCTCTCTCTTCCCCCTCCCTTTCTCTCTCTCTCTCTCTCTCTCTCTCGCTCTCTCTCTCTTCTCTCCCCCTCTCCCTCCATCTATTGATCTATTTATCTACTTCTTATTTGCACTGTGCCATCTGCCTCCCTCTGTCTCTCTTCTATCTTCGCTAAATATTCGCTTTATTTTTGCAAAATAACAAAATTAGCCGTGTATTATCAGATATTATTACCATATTTCTTGAAAAAGATTATTAATCAAAACTCTGTCTCTTTTTCTCTCTTACACACCTTACACACCCACCCACACTACTTTCTATCTTATCTCACTCTCTCTTTCTCTCTCCCCCTTCCCATCATACCCGTTTATTCACTCTCCCTCTCTCTATTTATCTATTTACCTATCTACCTCCTTCGCCTTAATTTAATAATGTAACAGAATTAACATATATTATCTCATATTTTTACATCTGTTGAAAAAGGTTATTAAGCAAAATAGTCTCTTTTGCTCCTTCTAACTATTAAATATTTCTCCCTTGCACATTCACACAGAGTCACACACTCTTTCTCTCCCTCTCTCTCTCACTCTCATTCTCCATCTATCTGTCTACCTATCTACGTATTTATCTATCAATCTATCTAGCTATTTATTTGCTTTTTTTGTGGTTGTTCTCTCCTCCCTTCCTCCCACGGACAATTTCTCTTGCTTTAGTCTCTCCCTCTCCATCCATCTATCTACCTATCGATTTACTTTCCTATTTATCAATCTATCTATTTATTTATTTCCTTTTTTTCTGGTTGTTCTCTCCCCCCCACAGCCGTGGCCAGTTTCTCTCTCTCTCTCTCTCTCTCTCTCTCTCTCTCTCTCTCACTCTCTCTCTTTCTCTCTATCTCTCTCTCTCCCCCTCTCTCCCTCTTTATCTATCTACCTACCTATTTATGAATCAACCAATTAACTAACCAACCAACCAACCAACCAACCAATCAATCAAACAATCAATAACTCTATATATCTATCTTCTTTTTTGTGGTTGTTCTCTCCACCCTCCCTCCTATGGCCACCTTCTCTTGATTAATCTCTCTCTCTCTCTCTCACTCTCTCTCTCTCTCCATTTTCTTTACCTTTTACCTTATCTTACTCCCACAATTTTCCACTTTCTCTCTGTAACCCATTATATATCGATTTCTCACTATGTCTCATTTCTCTTTCCCAGAATCATTTAATTTTACCATTCGATTCTTACTTTTTTTTGTAATATTTTTCTGTACTATTACCCTCACTTTCTCAAATTCTCTCTCACTCTCTCTTTCCCTACTTCTAATTTTACCTTTTCTTTATCCTCTACTACTATTTTTATCTTTATTACCATCTGTACCATTCTCTACCTCTTTCCCCATTTCTCTCTCCCTCTCTCTCTTTCTCTACCTTCAATTTTACCTTTATCTTTATCCTCTACTACTATTTTTATTTTTAACTTTATTACCATCTGTACCATCCTCTGCCTCTTTCCCCATTTCTCTCTCCCTCTCTCTCTTTCTCTACCTCTAATTTTACCTTTATCTTTATCCTCTACTACTATTTTTATTTTTAACTTTATTACCATCTGTACCATCCTCTGCCTCTTTCCCCATTTCTCTCTCCCTCTCTCTCTTTCTCTACCTCTAATTTTACCTTTATCTTTATCCTCTACTACTATTTTTATTTTTAACTTTATTACCATCTGTACCATCCTCTGCCTCTTTTCCCATTTTTCTCTCTCTCTCTACTATTATTTTTACCTTTACCTCTACCTTCTTCCCCTATTTCTATTTTTACCTCTATATCTAACTCTATCCTCTACCTCTTTTTCCATCTCTCTCTCTCTCTTTTATTCTTCCTTTCTCTGTCATTCACTTTCTACTTCATCTCTTTTTATTGTAGTATTTTCTCTCCCATCTCACTCTCTCTCACTCTAACTCTCTCTTTATTGATATCAATCTTTTTCACATTCAATCATATCGTGTGACATATATATATCTACTATTGTACCTGTAGAATTCTATTTATTTCTATTAATCTTTTTCTCTCGCACTCTATTCATCTACCAATTTTTCTATGTGTATAATAATTTCTAACTAGTTTAATTTACTTTACTTTTTATCTATCTATCTATGTCTTATGATTGGAACTACCTCTACTTGACAATGCATATCCCAGTGGTTGTTAACATCTCATGTTTCAGCAAAATATTTGATTAACTACGATAGTATTTAATCAAATATATTAATGTGCTGAAAGTATAATATAATTCATCCCCTTCACGCGGCACACCCGATTGATTGGTAGTGTTACAAAACTAATTATTAAACGATAAAAAATTTGTATTGACCATAAACAAATTAATCATTTAGCTTCTATTGGCATATCTATTCTCAAGTTTCTGCACTTATCCGATAATGTAGTCAACTGGTTTATATCCGCAATTTAACTAAAATGCAATTAATTAATTTAAATTTAATTAAACTAATTTAATTGCTAAATAGACATAAATGTTTAAATAGATAACTAAAATAAGCTACAAATTGGATTGATCGTTTCCCTGGTTTTATCCGAGAGAGGCAGTTCGGCATTTTCGATAAATGTCAAATGTACAAAAAATGTGTATCAAATATATTTTTTGAAATATCGTGACATTTTAATAGCCTGTTAGTACTTATCACAGTAATAAAATATTGATGAAACCTTATGAGCACGAAAACCCCCAGTGTTATCGCAGGATTATGTTAAAAAAATTTGGAAATCTTATATTTATTGTTGGATTAAGGTGTAATAAATAATGTATTAAGCATAAAAAGCGAACATTTCTTATGACGCGCTGCTCTGAACTTATATATTTATTTAACATTCAATCGGCATTTTCAAAAGGGTCTCCTGTTTCGCCATTCTTTCATGAAAGCTATTAAAAACGGCCACAGTTCAAACCTGTATGGGCCGAGCGTGATTTTATTTATCGCGAGGTTAAATTCACCTATTTGCAATCTGCGATCGCCAAATATGAAACTGCTTGTTCATTTTTTTGTATTGCTAAACCCATCTTCGATTCGTACGTGACTCAGAGCAGAGATGACAGAAATGTTTCCCCTTCGGTTGCGAAGTCGGGAGGGAGAGAGAGAGAGCGATGGAGGTAGGGAGGAAGAGAGAGCGTGAGAGAGAGAAAGATGAATATGAATAAATAGAAAGATAAATAGACACATTGATAGAAAGCCAGGTAGATAGATTAGACAGATATGTAGAAATACAGATAGATAGACGAGAGAGAGAGAGAGAGAGAGAGAGAGAGAGAGAGAGAGAGAGAAATGGGGAAAGAGGTAGAGGATGGTACAGATGGTAATAAAGGTAAAAATAAAAATGGTAGTAGAGGATAAAGAAAAGGTAAAATTAGAGGTAGGGAAAGAGAGAGTGAGAGCGAGAGAGAGAATGTGAGAACGTGAAGGTAATAGTACAGTAAAATATTAAAAAAAAAAAGAATCACATGGTAAAATTAAATGATTCTGAGAGCGAGAAATGAGACGGAGTGAGAAATCGATATATAGTGGGTTACAGAGAGGAAGTGTGAAATTGTGGGAGTAAGACAAGGAAAGAGGTAAAGAAAATAGAGAGAAAGAGAGAGAGAAAGAAAGAGAGAGAGAGAGAGAGAGAGAGAGAGAGAGAAGTAAAAACAGGTAGAGGATAGAGACAGATGGTAATAAAATAAAAAATAAAAATAGTGGTAGAGGATAGAGATAAAGGTAGAGGATGGTACAGTTGGTAATAAAGTTAAAAACAAAAATAGTAGTAGAGGATAAAGATAAAGGTAAAATTAGAGCTAAAGAAAGAGAGAGAGAGGGAGAGAGAAATGGGAAAAGAGGTAGAGCATAGTACAGATGGTAATAAAGTTAAAAATAAAAATAGTAGTAGAGGATAAAGAAAAGGTAAAATTAGAGGTAGGGAAAGAGAGAGAGAGAGAGAGAGAGAGAGAGAGAGAGAGAGAGAGAGAGAGAGAGAGTGAGAAATCGATGTATAGTGGGATACAGTGATAAAGCGTGAAACCGTGGGAGTAAGATGAAGAAACAAGCAGAGAAATGAGAGAGACACAGAGAGAGAGAGAGAGAAAGAATTGTGGAGTTCAGAGAGAAAACGATAAAGTGCGAAATTGTGCGAGTAAAATAAGAAACAAGGAAGAGAAAATGAAGAGAGTGAGAGAGAGAATTGAAAAGAGGAAGAGGATAGAGACAGATGATAGTAAAGTTAAAAATAAAAATAGAGGTAGAGGATAGAGATAAAGATAAAATTAGAGGTAGAGATAGATAGATAGATAGATAGATAGAGAGAGAGAGAGAGAGAGAGAGAGAGAGAGAGAGAGAGTGAGAGAGAAGAGTATGAAAAAGGTAGAGGATAGCAATAGATAGAGTTGAAGGTAAAAATGGACATATAGATATAAAGATAGACACAACAGTCAGTTATGTACATATCTCTGGTACTCCAGTCATTTTTTTTAAATGAAAATTTGACGTGCTTCCCCATCTGACAAATCTTAGCGCGATTATAACATGCGGACATTCATCGACTATGTAATATTTTTGAACCCCGCCTGACCTAGATATACAGCAATAGGATCAGGGACTGTCTAACCGCCGGTCTAATCAAATTTTTATCCCTAATATTCCTAACAAGAACAATATGGGGCAACTCAACAAAGAATGGCATTTCGTTATATTTTAACGGTATCAAACATTTTGTAACATTTTAACTGGGGCGGCCTTTTTTTAGCTGCCTTCCATCTGGCACAATCCAAAATGCGGACGATTGTTAAATAAGCGAACGCCATAGCATGATGATCTATTTGTAATGTGTATTTCTAGTATTATTAAACTAGTGAAAGAGGTAAAGTTTAACGAAGAAAACAAACTAAGTGGGATTACGTGTCCCGACCTAATGAGCTTTTGTATTTGATTTGGGATGTGAAAACTTCAATACAGACTAATTATTGAACAACGTATTATTCGAATTTATACGATGGCTAACTGTTGGGTTTAATGAAGAAGGCAACAAAACGCCTGAGTAATATCACTAATAGCCCGGTATCTTTAAACACACCTATTAATAGAACCTCGACCGCTAAGTACTTACGTCTTAAACAATGCCAAAAAACCCGCTATTTTTATAAAGACCAGACACACTCGAGATTTCTCTATTCTGAAGATTAGAATTCTGGATTATTCGGCGTCGTAATTTCATGGTGATCTAGTACGAAACGTCTGTTCAACCAGAGCCAAAATTGATTTTTAATTGGGCAGGTAGTGCGGGAAATAGAAACTACCGATGGCCGATAATTGGCTTATTGGTAAGGTTTGTCAGCGTTGTTCAATTTTGAAATCGAGCCAATGGTTGTCAGAGGGTAATTTCTATGGTACAAGATCTTGATGGATGTTCTACTCCTTAATGACTAAAGCCTTTTAAAAGTCACGACCGTGCGATTCGTCGTGTTTACATGTTTGCGTTCGGAAATTATTGACATTTGGCACACAAAGGACGCATTCATGTCACTCTTACAGATACACAGTTTCAAAGCTGGTATTCAGTTCATCAAAAGGTAAACAAATTTTATGTCAGATCATTCCAACATTAACCGACTTAGTAGTGCAGTGTTATAGACAAAAAAATGAGTAAGGCCACGCGCACACACGCGGTGTATATAAATAAATGGAGATTGAGAGAGAGTGAAAGAAGATACAGATATAGTTAAATGTAAATACAGAAAGGGGTGAGGAAAATTATAGTTAGAGGTATAAATGTAGTTCGATAGAGGAAAAAAAGAAAGAAAAAGAGAGAGAGATGGAGAGAGAGAGAGAGAGAGAGAGAGAGAGAGAGAGAGAGAGAGAGAGAGANAGAGATGGGCGGAGAGAGAGAGAGAGGGAGTGGAAGAGAGAGTAAAACTGAAAGAGGGGTAAGACGAAGAGGATAGCGATAGAGGTAGAAAGAAAAAAGTGAGAGAGCATAGATAGATAGAGATATAGATAGTCAGTCTATGCATCTCTATCTCTATACATCTATCTGTCTGTCTTCAGTCTATGTCACTCACACTTCTCTCCTCTCTAAACTCGAATCTTTTTTCTTCTCCGCCAGCACTATCCGTTGGTTACATTCCTACCTTTCCAATCGCCACCAAGCTGTCTCCCTTCCCAATGGCCTTACCTCCTCCTTCCTCCCTCTAAAATCTGGGGTACCCCAAGGCTCTAGCATCTCTCCTATCCTTTTTTCCATTTATATCAATGATCTGCCCGACTCCATCCATGTAACTATCACCTATATGCCGATGACTCCCAAATATACATATCCTTCCACCCTTCCGATCTTCACTCTGCCACTCTCAAGATCCTAAAAGACCTAAACTCCATCAACGATTGAGCCCATAAAAATTCCCTACTCCTCAATCCGACCAAATCCACCGCCATAATTATCGGGTCCAGGCAACTCCTCAATTCACAATGCACAATGCGGGCCCGACCATTCGGAGTGGACAAGCGGAGAGCGAGGTTGTGTCGGCCCTTAGGGGCTAGGGCGCCTCTACGCCAATGCTCCGACGGTAACACCATTCCGTCGTATGCGGAGGTGCGTCAGCTCTCATCTTGAGAATCAAAACGTCCGATAAGGCCGAAAAGGCCTGGTGCGGACGCTAAAGATCCTCTTTTCTTGTTGACGATGAGTTCTCGGGAACGAAATGTCTATCAGTCTATGAATCTCTATCTCTATAGATCTCTCGATCTATCTATCTACCTATCTATCTAAATATCTATCTATCTATCTACTTATCTGTCTACCTATCTATCTGTCTATCTATATTTTTTGTTTCTCTCTCATGTCTCACATGCTAACCACTCGGCTACCGCGGTCCCCCAAAAAATAAGTGCCCCAGGTGAGGCACGAACTCACAACCCCGGCATTATAAGTACCGTGCGCTAATCAATTGCGCCACTGGGGCTATCTATATTTCTCTCTATCAACCTAAGTATCTATGTGTAGAGATTAGTGACCGTTAATCTATAGTTATTCAGATAGCGTGAGATGCGGTCGGGACTTCCGACCGCATCTCACGATATCTGAATAACTAAGTATCTATCTCCATCTCTGTCTATCTATCCATCTATTCCCGCTCCTTTACCTCTAAAAGTACATGTTTAAGAGATATATATATATATATATATATAGATATATAAGTTTTACTCTATCGCTATGCTCTTCCTCTTATATAATTATCTCACTTTCAGTTTAACTCTGACTCTCTCTCTCTCTCTCTCTCTCTCTCTCTCTCTCTCTGTCCTTCTATCTACCTATCTATCTATTTATTCATCTATCTAACCAAACTTCTATCATCCACTCTTCTAAATAATCCTGCTAGAAGATCCAAAAGGATTGGCCATGCAATTCCTTGTTTAGTGAAGTGAGCAGTAAAAATATTGGATATCTAAGTCATTTTGCACATACTGTAAATAAGTTATTTACTTAATGCAATTGTTGATGGTTTCAGTTGTGAATAATGAAGTAAACAATGAAAAATATTTATAGAAAAGAAAAAAAAAGGCCATACTTGCTTAAATTGGCATGAAATTATTTGATAATTATTTAGAAATCGTGAGATGCGGTCTGGTGTGATGTAGGTTTCAGAAAAACATTTTCTTTATCGTGCCAACGTTTCGATCTTTATTGAGATCATCTTCAGGGCCTGGGATTTACAAACATTGTTTACATATAACAATTACATTTTGGATGTGGAAAAGTGAATTTATACGATGAAAAATATATATTTTATATTCAATCAAAGTATTTCTACTCATTCAAAGTGTTTGTCTTCTGTGTAATTGTGCTATTCTTGCGTGTCGTGTCGACAGTGCCAGTGAGATTTTGCTGTTTTATGTTTATATACGTTGGATTTTGAAGGGGTGGGGAAGGATGTTGGTATAGAAAAGACATTTTTGTATAAGCGTCGGCTTCTTTGAGGTGAAAAGGGGAAAAAATGTGTTGGTAATGGTTCGGCCAGATTATCCTTTCAGGATTATATAGAAAGGGATAAATAGGAAAAGGAAAGCTAAATTGTTGGGGCATTAGACTATGTGAAAAATATTTGATGTGTGGAATGAAATGTGATGATATAGGTATGTTATCTGTATTGAATTTGATTAATGATATAGGCGTAGCTGCGACTGAGTTTACATGTATCTGTTCTGTAATTGATGCTGGGGCTATCTCTGTTGATATAAACCATTTCTAAGAAATTACCTTTATGTTTGTTTTGTTCTGTGTGTAATACTTTTGGATTTTTGAAGTCGAAATTGTGTTGGTGTTCAAAAAGTTGGGTAGCGAGTGCTGTAGGATTTCACTTGGGTTTTTTGCAATCATAGATATATTGCTTTACTCTCTTATCCAGATATTGGGATGTAAGACCGATGTAAGTTGCCGGACAGTTTAAACAGTTGATCTTGTAGATTACGTCAGATTTATTTGTTATTGGTGTGGGATCTTCAATTTTGGAAAAAAGTGTTTGAATTGTTTTATAATTTTTGAAAGCTATTTTGAAGTTATCGGACGAGAGAAATGTGTTTAATTTATGTGATAGGCCTTGGATAAACGGCATGGAAATGTATGCTGGTTTGTTTGTATTCGATAGACTTAATGTAGTATTATTAGTAATGACAATTAATTAAGGTTTTTAGTTGAGATGAAAAAAAGTTTATGGCACGAGAGGGATTCGAACCAACGACCTTCGGCTAGATACGCCGCTGCTCTACCACTTGAGCTATCGTTACCTCGATCCGCTCGGACATCAACTTCCTATCTCAACCCCACCTTTTGAGTTTTCCCTCCTTTTGCCATTTTTCAAATGTCGTGTAATCGGTTTGGATTCTCGACGACAAATGAAACGGCGACGGAGAGCTTTAGTGAAGTGTACTTCATTTTTCCTCCATTTCAATTGTCGTCGAGAATCCAAACCGATTACATGACATTTGAAAAATGGCAAAAGGAGGGAAAATTCATCAGGTGGGGTTGAGATGGGGAGTTGATGTCCGAGTGGATCGAGGTCACGATAGCTCAAGTGGTAGAGCAGCGGCGTATCTAGCCGAAGGTCGTGGGTTCGAATCCCTCTCGTGCCACTGACTTTTTTATCTCAACTAAAAACCTTAATTAATTGAAAAATAACCGTAATAATATACAGCCAAAAATAATATTGAAAATTCTGCATTATGTTTCGTGGTCCGACTGACCAAATAACTTCTTTCAATTAACTAAATAAAAATCTAGTGTCACGAGCGGATTCGAACCCACCCGAACCCGGCCAAAGGTCGTGGGTTCTAATCCCGCTCGAGACACTAGATTTTTTATTTCAATCAATACCTTACATAAAGATTAATTAATTGATTGAAAATTGTGTTCGAGTTTGACTTTTACAACCTGTAGGTTTTTTTTATAAAAATAGTGTTCGTAAACGTTAATTAGTTAATAGAATTTTAGTTAATTAACGCTTAATTTTCCTTACAAAATTCTTTATGATATACCAGATGATAACAAAAACTTTTTAAATTATTATTTCTGAAAAACATTCAAAGAATGTCACGTTAACGAAATTAAAGTCCCCCTTCTCAATGGGACGCTTAAAGCTGAAATTTCCAGCATAATTTCCAAGGGCTTTTGTCGCTCTTTGATATTCGCATTCTGACATAGTCTAGTGTACCTCGGGTACGAAGGTAAACCTATCTGGAATGCCTTAGCATTGGACCTTTTGAGGTCTTGAGTTAGTTATATAGAATTAATTGGCTTTCGTGACAAATATTATCAAGATTATATTTTATTACAATATAATTATGTAGAAATGTGTGGTGTTGAGTGACCGTTAGTCAATGATTATTTGGAGATCGTGAGATGCGGTCTGGTGAGACGAAGGCTTAGAAAAATATTTTCTTCATCGTGTCAACGTTTCGATCTTTATTAAGATAATCTTCAGCGCCTGGGATTTATAAACATTGTTTCAATTTTACAAATAGCATTGTATAAATTAATTTTTTCACATCGTACATGTATTTCTGTAATTTAAACAATGTTCATAAATCCCAGGCCCTGAAGATGATCTCAATAAAGATCGAAACGTAGGCACGATATAGGCCGAACCATTACCCGTTTTTTCTAATTGTCGGTCCGAGTGGATCGAGGTCACGATAGCTCAGGTGGTAGAGCAGCGGCATATCTAGCCGAAGGTCGTGGGTTCGAATCCCTCTCGTGCCACTGACTTTTTTATCTCAACTAAAAACCTTAATTAATTGAAAAATAACCGTAATAATTAATTGTCATGTATTAATTGGTCAAGCGGACCACGAAAATAGTGAATTTATTATTAGTAATAGTGGATGGTGTTATTGTTGAGTTGTAATTGTAGATTATTCTGTTAATTATGTGTTTAGGGTAGAGATTGTTATGAAGAATCTGTTTGTATAACTTTATGTTTTTCTGGTGGAAGGATTCATGTCTTAAGGTAATCATTCTGTGAAGTAACCCTTTGGCCGTGTTTATTATTGTGTCAAGAAGATGGTGAGATATAAAGTTGAGGTAGCGATCTGTGTTTCTTGGTTTTTGATACCAATCTGTGATTAATGTACCATCTGGTTGTTTTTTTACGAGTGTGTCTAAAAATGGTATTTTTTTGTTCTTTACGATTTCATGTGTAAATTGTAGGCGTGGGTGAAAGGTATTAAATGTATCTAATATAGTTTGAATTTGTCGCCTCTGGCCCTTTTTTCACAATACCCCCCCCCCAATTTGAAACACACATATAAGAATTGTCACCATGGCTAACATGCATAGTTCATGACGCCAAAAAAAAAGTTTGAATTTGATCTGTGGGAACAGCTGTCAATATATCATCTACCTTTTTAGTGAGGAAGGGTAATGTGAAAGGAAGTTGTGGTATGACTGAATTTAGTAGATGTGTCATGATTATGTCTGCCAGTATCGGGCCTAGGTTACTACCCATGATTTGATATTTGATGATCATGTGCCATATGCAAGGTGTACGTAATGCGTCCAATTGGTAGTTAAAAGGGGTTGGATTGCCTAGTTTAAGAAAGTTAATTACAACTGTTACTTTTAGATAACCTACTCGAATTAGATGTTTAAATAATAATTTAAAGAAAATTTACTCTCCCAAATATTAGATCGATTTTGAGCATGATAGTTTTAGCCGTTAGGATAAAACTGATTTTCAGCTTACTCATAGTGTCGAAAATAGTTCGTGTTTTGACATGAGGCCCGGTGTGTTTCAGGGTTCCCCGATTTGCCAAATGTGTTGAATGCGTTTCAACGTTCGAATCGATAGGGCAACACATTGTCTTTTTCACCTTGACACTGCATCGATAAATTCATAGAATCTTTTCACCCTGCCTTTTTTGAAACGTTCGTTTATCCATTACTTTCAACTGTTGACTTTTTTTGAAAAGAGGTCAAAGACGCACAAAAAGATCCACTATGTGCAGTCTCTTTAAATTTGTTATTTGCTTGCGCAACATGTCGGAAACTTTCGTTAAACTTGTTCCCATTCGAAATTTGAGCCATCTCCGTCGAGAATACACGATCAGCTTGTGAGACAGATGGCTATCTGGCCGAAACGCATTGGGCATACATCCGATCGTGCTCTCACCTGGTCGATCCCATTTTACATTGAAGTCGGGGGTCCTTTCTCATAAAAAGCTTTCTACCTTTGAAAGACCTTTATACTGCACCGTTTTCCACTTTGTTTATGCTATGTTTTTTTTTTGCTTTATGATCTTTTGCATATTAGCCATGACGAATTTCTTATATATGTTGTTCAAATTGGGGGTTATCGGAAAAAAGGGCCAGAGGCGACGGTGGGAATCGAACCCACGACCGCGGCGTGAGAGTCTCTCATGCTAACCATTCGGCTACCGCGGCCCCCGCTATGCTATGTTTTAATTTCATTAATTTCGTGGTCCGCTTGACCAATTAATATATTACAATTAATTTTTTTTTGAAAAATGGCAGGTAACGAGGTAACGATAGCTCAAGTGGTAGAGCAGCGGCGTATCAAGCCGAAGATCGTGGGTTCGAATCCCGCTCGTGCCATTGACTTTTTTATCTCAACTAAAAACCTTAATTAATTGCTATGTTTTAAGTTGAGAATATCAATTAGAGGTAGATGTAGATCTAGATGTAGTATTTCAGGGTATGGTATACTGCGCTCTTTAAGATCTATTGTATCCCCTGTGCTCTGCCTAAAGCACATCGGTGAGTCCTATTTCATGCTTTCCCATGGGTTCTGAGTATTTGGTTCCGGGTCCAAACACTCCTGCCCCCGTACCTTCCTGCGTTCTAGATCCATCTGTGTACCAAAAGATGGTGCCATTTTTGAGAGGGTTATTTCCCTTTCTTTCCCATTCCTTTTTGGTGCCCAGATGTATTCGGAATTTTTGGTTAAATTCAAACCTCCTGTTCATGTCATCTCTTGGAGCCATGAGTGAAGGATGGTTTCTCCACAGTTTGTTTCTGTCTCTCCATTTCAGTTTTATTCCTGTTGGAGGTTTCTCTCTAATTGAGTTTTTTATGGTTTTTTGTGCTGTCCTTTCTACCATGTGATGTAGGGGGATTAGTCCCAATATCTTTTCCATGCTAATTGTAGGACATGATCTCATTGATCCCGTTATGCAGATGCATGCAAGTCTCTGTATTTTTGTGAGTTCTTTCCTTTTGGTGATTTGTTCCGCTTTATCAGCCCAGGCTATAGCTCCGTATGTAAGTAAAGGTCTTACTATTATGGTGTACATCCATAACAGGTTTTCTAGCCTACATCTCCAGTTTCTCCCTGCTATTCTTCTGCACACCATCAAAGCTCGTGTCGCCTTTGTGATAATGGAGCTGATGTGTTTCTTGAATATTAGTGTTTTATCTAGTGTGATTTCCAGATATTATTATTCAGATCGAGGTCACGATAGCTCAGGTGGTAGAGCAGCGGCGTATCAAGCCGAAGATCGTGGGTTCGAATCCCGCTCGTGTCATTGACTTTTTTCTCTCAACTAAAAACCTTAATTAATTGCTATGTTTTAAGTTGAGAAATCAAGTAGAGGTATATGCAATTAATCCTAATACAAAATAAGGACAAAGGATTGTTCAATTTTCACTCTTTTACAAATTTAAAATGTTTATTCAGTCTAATTTGAATTCTGAAGCAATAAACAGTTTAGTTTTCATGTTTGTTTTCTTAATTTCAATTTTTAACCTTAAAAATGCTACACAGTGCTGACGATGTTGCGCGTTATGTGACACTTACTGATGATGGAGTTCCGTCAGGTGTTCGGCTATTTCCATCGGCGTCCCCTACGAAACACTGCGAGACGCCGTTAGACTTTTTCGAGAAACTGGGTCCTACCATAGACCCGGTTTTGACGCCCTTGGATAATGGAACCACAGGATGACCGTTTTTTGACTTTGAGAACTGCAAAACCGGCACCTGTCTGCTCTTCATGCGATTCTTCAGCTTTAGGAAGTTTGAGGTGTCGAAATTTCTGAACGCACTGCTCGAAGAAGATTAAATCAGTTTGGACTGATGGCTTTTCCCCAGGACCAGAATCGACCAGAATATACAGAGTTCCACTGCTCTAATTTGCTCCAGAACACAGCCATTGGTCATTGAACGATTGTCTGCTGTACTTTTTACAGATGAGTGTAGATTTGCTCCACGATCTCGATGTGCGTGAAAGAGTGTGGAGGAAGCGAAATGAAAAGTACGAAGCATGTAATTTTTTCCAGAGTAGCTCAGTGGTGGTTGTGGGCGGGACTTCAATGGAGAGTCGCACAGGGGTTGGTTGTTGTTCGTAGAAGGTCTTTGACGGCCATTCGCTATGTGGATGAAATTTTGGAACATCATGCGTTCCCTATCCTCGATGAAATCAGCGACAATCCTATTCTAGCACGATAATGCCCATCCACATATCACTCGCATAGTACAAATCTACTTTCAACACCACAGCATCATGGTCTCAACCTGTCCAGCCCGTTCTCCAGACTTGAATGGGATAACCTCAAAAGACGAATAAGAGCACGTCCGTCACTTCCTGATACACTCCACGATCTCCAGATGTGCGTGAAAGAGTGTAGAGGAAGCGAAATGAAAAGTACGAAGCCTGTAATTTTTTCCAGAGCCAACCTTTTCAACGTAGCTCAGTGGTGGTTGTGGGAGGGAGTTTCAATGGAGAGTCGCACAGGGGCTGGTTGTTGTTCGTGGAAGGTCTTTGACGGCCACTCGCTTTGTGGATGAAATTTTGGAACATCGTGCGTTGCCTAGCCTCGATGAAGTCAGCCAAAATCAGAGTATTATGAACGTCCAGCCCATTCTCCAGAGTTGAACCCCCATCGATCATTTATGTGATAACCTCAAACGACGAATAAAAGCACGTCCATCACTTGATACAATCCACGATCTTTAAAAGACTCGATAACGAATTCATTTTATGATTCCGAATGATATTCATACTATTCGTAATATTAAGATTCTGAAGAGCCTGGTATTTGATATTCTAAAAAGACCAGTTAATATGTTGTTTTCTATGTTATAATTATAATTATGGGTTGATATGAATATATTATATTGTTTTGTATTATTAGTCGGGTATTTGCCCGTGAATTCTGGCTTTCCTTTCTTCGTTATAGATTTAATTTTTTGTGGCTAAAATAGGATATTCGTGGAGTAAAGAGCGAAAGGAAACAGGAGCCGATTAAAATTCTGAACTTTGTCGGTTTTTCCTTCCTTCATTTTTAAAAATCAAACATACTTAAATCTATGATCTTTAATCGGCGTAAATACAACGCTTAATAAACACTTCCAATACAAAATATTCTGCGTTAGACAGGTATATCGGCAAAACCTGGTTCAGGGGGGAAAAGACCAGTCCGTAATGTCTAAACTGCCTGAACGTAATCGTGGACAACAAAGGAAAACGTCAGCAAAGGCTTTCAAACTTTCAAAATCAATCCGACGTCAAGTGTTATAACAAGACTTGCAGGTGGAATCGACGATAATTCCATGTACTCCTATACGTTTATTTATTTTCTAATTCATTTATACAGGAAGGTTTGAAGTCCAACTACCCATTGCGACAGGACTTCATCATACTTTTTTTATAAATTATTCCAAAGGCTATGCCGGGATTCGAATCCAGAACAACTAGAGCGACAAATACGATTCGGATACGACAATTTATTAATACAGTATATACAGTAATCTATATTCGTTTTTCTGACAAGTTAACTTTTATTGATGATGAAATAAACCACCACACAACTGAGAAAGTCTGAATGTTTCTTATATAGTTGGCTGCCCCACCACGCCAACAGTTCTAGTAACTAAAAGGGACGTAATATTATAATAATATAACAACTCTGTACAGAAAAGCAAAAGAGGGCCGAACAGAACATATATTTGATGTATAAAGTATATTTCACATCCTGAACTATGAAAGGGAAGACGATAGGTCATGGGTGTGTGTGTTGTGTGTGTGTGTGAGTGAGAGAGAGAGAGAGAGAAAGAGAGAGAGAGAATGAATGAATGAATAGTTTATTAACCTGAAGCTTACATAGAACCATAGAGTCCTCTCTTACCGAAGTCAGGAAACTTAATGTTAACATTTTATTTTATTCAGCTCTAAGAGATAATTATATCAATTTATCGTAATTTCTTAATTATAATTTTCATTTTTACAAGGTGTCTTTCTAATTATGGTTTAAATATAACAATGATAATTTAATGTACACTAGTATTAAATAACAAATAAATAAATAATAAATAGTGTTAATAATTAATAAATAGCAAATTTAGTAATAAATAATCTTAACACAATAGTACATAATTCAGTCTAGTATAGTAGTACAGTATAACACACACACACATATATAACACGAGGATATTGTGATTACATTTTTATATATTATTGTATTTTGTCAGGAACTCTTCTTTTAATATAGATTTCGCTTTTACATACGGTAGAAGTAGTAAATTGTACAGGTTGTTTTTATTATAATTATTGATTGCTTTTATTAGAAAAGAGGCATTGTAGATAGCAGTTCTGATTTTAGGCAATATAAATTTATGTTTATCATATCTAGTATTCTTGTCATGGGTAGGCTTATACAATTTAAAGTTATTAAATGATGGTTTTTGTCTTTTTAATAATTTTATTAAGAACATCGAGAGTATTAGTGCTCTTCTTTCTTTAATTTTTAAAATTTTTGGCATAATATGGTGTGATATGTTCAAAGTATTCGATATTATAAGCATATCTTATACAAGCATTTTGTGCTTTTGTAGTTTTTCTAATTTTTTTTTACTTATATTAGAATAGCTTAGGGAAGCATAATCGAAGATTGGGAACAACATAGATTTTATAATTTGTAATTTTACCTCAGGTGGAAGATCAATCTGGATTTTTCGCAGCTGACAAAGGCTTTGGAAAGTTTTTTTTACAAATATCGTTGGTTTGTTCTGACCAAGACAATGTTTCATCGACTGTGACACCAAGATTCTTTATTGATTTGGACAGTAGTATTTTGTGAGGGAAAGAGAGAGAAAGATGATAAATAGATAGATAGATAGATACATAGAAAGGAAGTAGAGGGAGGAGAATGAACTATATATATATATAAATATAACTATGTATATATATATATATATTATTGGCAGATATAAAACAGATAGATAGATAGGGAAAAGGGATAGAAGTGGTCTACAAGGAGGAGAGTGGAATAGAGAGAGATATATTGTATTGATAGATATATATAAAATAGTTCGATAGAAAGAGAGAAGTGAATAAATAGATATAGATAGATGAATAGATAGAGAGAATGTGGGCGGGGGGGGAAGTGGTCTACAGGGAGGAGAGTGGGGTAGAAATAGATAGATGGGAAGGCACATAGAGAGAGAGAGAGAGGGTGAAAGTGGTATAAAGGGAGGAGAGTGGGAAAAGAGGCAAAAGTATTNTATATATATATATATATAGGGTGTCCCAGGTCCTTCTGACGACAAAACGAGTTCTAATTGATTTATTTCTACCTCCCCTTCAAATTTACCTTAGCTCACGTTTTCGAACATTCAATTATTATTTTTTAACTCTACCAGAACGTTATTTGAAAACCTGGATATATCAACGTAAAGCATATTAGATGAAAAAGTTTTTGTGAAATTTAACAAGTTGTAGGTATTTTTTTGTAACCTCAGTAGAACGTGCAGTCATGACCAAAATTTTAAATTTTGTAATTTTGACATGTTCCAACCGATATTGGCTAGCATTATATATCATTCTGATTATTGCAAATAGAAGTATCTTACAGAAAATTTAGCGTTCTTTCAAATGGCGCAATTGGATTTGTTGTAGTCTCAACATTTTGGACGTTGTAAGCGTTTTTATGTGGTAAGGTAGAGAAAAGTTGAAAAACCTAAATTGACGAATAACTTCAAAATAGAGAACTTTCCGAAAATTTTCTCCTGGGCATTTTTTGCTCCAAATGAAGAGTAAAATCGATTCCCTGAGTTTCGTCAGAAGGAACTGGGACACCCTGTATAATATATAATAAAATATATCGATGGAAAGAGATGTATAAAGTGATATAGATAGATAGATGAAACGATAGAAAGAAATAGGATGAAAGTACTCTAAAGGGAGAAGAGTGGCATAGAGAATGATATATGCTTTGATAGATAGATATAAAATAATTTATAAAAAGATAGAGAGAAAGATGTCTAATTTGATATAGATGGAAATATAGATAGAAAATAGATAGTTCGTGAAATAAAAATAAAACAAATACAATAAAACGTTAATTCATTTAAAAATACATTCATATGAAATCATTCTGAACCTTATTTCATTAAATTTCTTACACCTTCCTTCAAAATATCTTTTTTATTACAATAGAGAGCGAGGGTGATCGTGGGCTAGACGAAAGAGAATGGGCTAGAGAGAGATGTATTGCTAGAGGGATTGAAAGTGAGTGATGAATAAAAAAAAATATAGATAGATGGATAGATATAAAGAAAGAGAGCGAAAGTGGTCTAAGGGGAGGAGAGTAAAAAAGGGAGAGATTGATAGATATAAAGAGAAAGAGAGAGAGAGAAAGTGGTAAGCGTGAGAAAGAAAGAAAGAGAGCAACAAAGAAAGCTGGTCAGCTGTTCTTGATATCTTTGTAATTAGAAATCCGATAATCCTTTTCAAATCTGAATACCTTTTGAACTGAAGTTAAATAAAAGTAAATATAATTTATCCTTAGTAAATAAGGTTGGTGACTGTTTTTCACGATTAAACAACCTCTAAATGTTATAAATAAAAGCCAATATTATTCAAAAAGGTTTAATGTTTTATCTTTATTTTCGGCGTTCCATAGATCCGTTTATAATTTTGTATTATTTAAATAATGGTTATTTCCAACTTTTTTAATACTGGTTGGAACAGGTGCTTGCAAGTATGACACTGATTCTAAAGTTTTAAATTTTTCACTTTACTTTCCTCCTAAAAAGACCCACTCGTTCCAACATGTCACGTTGATTCTATTTTTATTCATGCCATTTTGATCCTACCTCAATAAATGCAACTTTTTATTTATTGTTAAATCATTAACGAATTATATAAAGATTATTACTGCATTAAATAATTAGGATAATTATAAGTAATAGTGGAGGCACTTTTCAGATCTTCGGACGCTCGGTAATCCCCTTCGTGAAAGAAATCTGAATAAGCAGAAATTCACTTAGGAGCCTTGTGTCGTGCTTGGAACCAAAACCCCCAGAATCGTGAAAACCAGCTCGCCAGTGGGCATCTCGAACCTGTTAATAAAACTAGGTCTTGAAGACAGAATAGGTCTTGAAGACAGAATCCCAGGTGTGTACATGTGTGTCATCTCTGGGAGGTTGGAGGCGCATGTTAGCCAGAGAGTCCATGGATGCCACTCTCATCCAAGTTTCTTCTATCCTCTTCTACCTCGATTACTGTTAATCTTTAATCTGGTTTAGTGTTGATGTTGAGATATGTAATCGATACGGATCTTCCCTTGTTCAAACAAAAATTACCATTGATTCAACCAAAGGAATATGGTTTTGAATCAATTCAATTTTTGATTATTGTTGATTAAATCGTTATTGTTTTAATAACCATAATATTATTGACATTTGTACGAATGATGAAATCCCGAGCAACCCTATTATTTTAACTCAAATGCAACATTACAGTCTGGGCTGAAATCGTAAAAGGGACGAACGAGACCGTATTATGCAATAACTTCCCGTTTTTCTAGGGTTGTTTGGAAGTTTCCTTTCAAACTGGGAAAACTGATGTTCGATAAGAGGGAAGGACACTTACGGGAGTGGGTCAATTGAGTTGGAACCCGCCTAATGAAACTTCAGCGGTGTCCGGAAATTTGGTTTCGGTCTCGCCCTTTTTTTTACGAGGGGAAAGAAAACCACCCGGACAAATTTGAGGAGATATTGACATCGATTACCCTCACATGCAAAATACATGATACAATAAATTTTAAAAAATTGTAAGAGTATCGTATTCAACAACAAAATAGCAGACACAAATAATATAAAACTATGGGCTTAAATCGTTGAATTGATTGGTCTCCAATCGAGAATATTTCCGATTCTTTGGTTTCCCTTTTCCATCGGATACAACTTTATTAACAACCGGTTTAAGCCCGGAGAAAGAAGAAAAGAAAATCTTAGCGGGGACAAGCGACCCGTACTGTCACTCCTACGAGGATAAAGCGGATAAAGAGCTTTCTTTCTTTTTTTTTAAATTAATCTTTTATTTTGTATCTTTTGTGTAAATAAACTTTAATAAATGATAAATAAATAAATAAAGGATTTGTGTTGCATGTGTATATGTGCGAGTTTGCTACCTATTTCACACTCCCTCTCCCTCTTTCTTTGTTTCTCTCTTTTCTTTCTGTTGCTCTCATTTTATTTATTCCTTCCCTCACAATCTCTTATTATCTCACTCCCCTATTAGCCCCCTCTCTCTCTCTATCTATCTATCAATCTATCTATCTATCTGTTTATCTATTTATATCATTCTCTACATTTTTCTTTTTCTCTCTCTCTCTGTCCATCGCTATATCTATCTAACTCACCTACCCACTCTCTCGCTATCTATTCATCTCTGTGTACTTCTATCTATCTATATACCTGTCTAATCAATCAATGTGTTGTTGTTTAGTTTTTTATTTGTTTACTCTCTCCCAGTATTTCTCCCTCACTGACTATTTCTCTCGCTCTCGGTCTGTCTGTTTATCTAATTATGTATCAGTTTATTTATGTATATCGCTCTCATTCTCTTTCTCTCTTTATCTCACACACTTTCCCTGTTTCTCTTTCTCTCTCACTATCGGCATTTCTAACTATCTATCTGTTGATCTATACATCTGTAAACCATCTATCTTTCGACATATCTATCTGTCTGTTTATCTATCTATCAATCTATCTATATCACTATGTCTCTCACTCTCTCTCATTTTCTCTGTCTCTCTTTCTTTCTGTCTCTCTATTTATCTATCTGTATTTCTATCTATCTCTCTATCTGTTTATCTATACATCTGTCTAAATTATCTATCTATCTGTCTGTTTATCTATCTATCCATCTCTGTCACTACCTCTCGCACTCACTCTCACTCTTTCTCTTTCTCTCTGCTCTATCTATTTTCAATCTTTAAATTATCTTTTACTTACTTTCTTCCATACTTCTAACATAATTGTTTGTCTCTTTTAATTGTATACACTACATTTTTAGAATATGTTTAAAACTTATATTATTTGAAGTTGTCTTTTATTATTATTTATTCTTATCTCTCTATCTACGCATTTTTTATCTATTTATCTCACCAAATCACGCTCTCTCTCTCTCTCTCTCTCTCTCTCTCTCTCTCTCTCTCATCTATCTATCTGTATTTCTATACATCTGCAAATTTATCTATCTGTCTGTCTATCAATGTATCTATTTATCATTCCAGTTTTTTATATACACCATTCTCTCTCTATCCCTCATTTTCTCTGTCCCTTTTTCTTTATGTCTCTTTCTATTTATCTATCTGTATTTCTACCTATCTATCTGTTTATCTATACATCGGTCTAAACTATCTATCTTCCTATCTATCTGTCTATCGACCTATTCATCAGTTTATCTATCTCTGTCACTATCTCTCTCACACACTCTCACACTTTCTCTTTCTTATTGTCTTTGGTCTATATATTTATCTATTTCTAAATTATTATAAAATCATGTGTAATGTTAAACATAATTGTCTCTTTTAATTGTATACACTACATTTTTAGTATGTGTTTAAAATGTATATTATTTGTAGTTGTATTTCATTATTATTTATTGTTATCTCTCCATCTACGCATATTTCTATATCTGCTTATCTCACACAATCACCCACTCTTTCTCTCATCTATCTATCGATGAATCTATCTATCTATTCAATCATCTTCTTTTGTGTGGTTGTTCTCTCCTCCCTCCCTCCCACCAACACCACCACTCCCTCTCACTCACTCACTCTCTCTCTCTCTCTCTCTCTCTCTCTCTCTCTCTCTCTCTCTCTCTCTCTTGCTTAGTCTCTCTCTCTCTCTCTCTCTCTATCTATCTATCTCTCTCTCTCTCTATCTCTCTCTCTCTAATTGTAGCCCATACTTAACCAGCATTGGCATGGTGCACACAATCCAGATATTAAAGCTCACTACAACAAAATGGAGGCACTTTTCAAATCTTCGGACGCTCGGTAATCCCCTTCGTGAAAGAAATCTGAATAAGTAGAAATGCATTTCGGAGCCTTGTGTCGTGCTTGGAACCAAAATCCCCAGAATCCTGAAAACCAGTGGGCATCTCGAACCTGTTAATAAAACTAGGTCTTGAAGACAGAATCCCAGGTGTGTATATGTGTGTTATCTCTGGGAGGTTGGAGGCTCATGTTAGACAGAGAGTCCATGGATGCCACTCTCATCCAAGTTTCTTCTATTCTTCTTCCACCTCAATAACTGTTAATCTTTATTCTGGCTTAGTGTTGAGTTGAGATATCATGCAATCAAGCATCTCTTGTTCAAACAAAAATTACCACTGATTCAACCGAAGGAATATGGTTTTGAATCAGTTCAATTTTTGATTATTTTGTTTTCGATTGAGCATTGTTGATTAAATCGTTGTTGTTTTAATAACCATAATATTATTGACATTGTACGAATGATCAAATCCCGAGTTGCTTATCTCTTTACAATTCACTTAATTAGCAATTCGTTAGATAACGCAGCAGACTTTATTATCCCATTTTATAATTTACTTATTCTCAAAATAAACATTTACTCAATTTTATTAAGTGAGTAAGTTTTCTAATTAATGCTTTTGTTTTGCTTTTCAGACGGCAGTCAGCTATTTTGCTGGAAACGGCTCTTTGGATCTTCTAGATGCGTTGTTGGAAATCCCGAAAGTAAATTTCAACTTGGCCGACAATGAGGGCAACACGCCACTCCATTTTGCCGCTCAAGCAGGTGGGCGATTACTCGAAATTGTTGTTACATATTTAAACATTACTTACGCTCGTTTTGATTTTGCTAGCGGTGCATTTGGATTCATTAGGTTTATTAGCTCACAACGCTTTGAATGCGCAATTAACGATTGCTGACATGAGGACAATTACGAGTAGTTTGTGGTTGGCTAAAGCACATCAAGTTTGACCTAAGGACCGAGCGGTTTACTCAAATCCCATTGAAATTACATAGGTTATCCAGTTGAATTATTGTACAATACTTGACAGAAATTGTCATTTTAATAGGGTTGTTTAGACAAATTTATTCAATTGAAATTATTTTTTTCATATCGGATGGCCTGATTGTAGGAAGAAGAAAAATAACTTTATTCTGGAACTGGTGTCCCCTAAGAATAATTTACATGAAATAAATAAAGGAAGTTTTTTGTATGAAGTTAAAAGTAAAAAAAAAAAAGATATAAATCTGGGCACAATGAATACCAAAAAGGCAGGACAGAAGAAAAAATTACGAGAATATTAATAAAAAATAACAAATGTTAACATGAGGTCTCTGTGTGGAAGGAGAGGAGGTGATTATTGAGGTGGGATTGAAAGGAATAAAAGGAGGCAGCGTGACGAATAGAATGGGGAAGGGAGTTCCAGAGTTTAGGGGATCGGATCAGAATGGATTTTTCGAAGGTATGGGTTGTATGTTGCGGAAGGATAAGGTCGATTGGGGATGAGCGGGTCTTATGAGTGAGATGTGAGGAGTTGAATTGGAGGGATTGGATGATGTAAGGAGGACGACGAGTGTGGATGGACTGGAAAAGAAAGCAACCTAGGAAATACTGTGCACGGAAGGAGGGGAATAGCCAGGAAAGTTGGGAACCCCGACACCCGGGATCCCCGTGGGGTGCCGTACACAAATCTTACGCAACAATTCATAATACGCTTCAATCGCGCGTTCTCCCCCTCCGAGAGACCACCGTATGCCAAACACCTACAATCGAAGAAGGGATGGTACAAGGAGTTTGCGGGTGGAGAAAGGTAAGAGAAGCCAGGACCGACGAAACAGGCTGAGGGAGGCAATGGAATGGCGGGAAATTTGGGAAATGTGAGAATGCCAGGAAAGGTTTTGGTCAAAGACCACTCCTAGGTTTTTAACCGAAGAGCAGAAGGAGATGGGATGGTTATTTAGCATGAGAGCTGGGATGCTGGGGAGGGAATTGAGGAGTTGCCTGGACCCGATAATTATGGCTGTGGATTTGGACGGATTGAGGACTAGGGAATTTTTATGTGCCCATTCGTTGATGGAGTTTAGGTCTCTTTGGATCTTGAGAATGGCCGAGTGAAGATCGGAAGGGTGGAAGGATTTGGGAGTCATCGGCATATAGGTGATAGTTACAGGACTGGATGGAGTCGGGCAGATCATTGATATAAATGGAAAAAAGGATAGGAGAGATGCTAGAGCCTTGAGGCACCCCAGATTTTAGAGGGTGGAAGAAGGGGGTAAGGCCATTGGGAAGGGAGACAGCTTGGTGGCGATTGGTAAGGTAGGAGTGGAACCAACGGATGGTGCTGGCGGAGAAGGAAAAAGATTCGAGTTTAGAGAGGGACAGAATCGAAGGCTTTAGAAAAATCAAGAAGGACAAGTATAGTAACTTTCCGTTGGTCCATTGCTAAGTGGAGGTCTCTGGTAATTTTTATTAGTGCTGATTGGGTAGAATAACCTTGGCGGAAGCCAGATGGGAGGGGATTGAGAAGATGGGACTGTTCAAGGTGCTTGGACTAATCTTTCTAGGGGCTTGGACAGGTTTGAGAGGATGGAAATGGGACGGTAGTCTGTAGGGGAGGATGGGTTGGGGGTTTTATTGACAAGGTGGACAAGAGCTTTTTGCCAGGCTGTCGGAAAAACAGAGTTTTGGAGAGAGTAGTTATAGATGTGAAGTAGATCAGGTAGTAATATTGGGAGGCAGAGTTTAAGAAAATGGATAGAGATGCCATCACCTCCAATTGCATTGGAGTAGGATGTGGTTATGGCCTCGAGGACTTCGGCTGGGGTTGGATAGGAGAAATAGAAGTTAGACGAACTGAACGATTGTATTAATTGTTGCTGTAGTAATGTTATCAATTATTACTAAAAATCTAATTTTTTGAAGTCTGAAAGCTTTGCAAATTAATAAAATCTAGCTCATGGGTTCTCTCTGATTTTACTCGATCAGATTACCCCGAATCTCCCAGTGAATGTTACTGCCATAAATATTTTGGAAAAGACAATGAATACCTGGGAGTCTAATTGGCCAATACAATGTTAACAATTTTGCAAGATACATAATTGCATGAGGATCGCACATTAACACCTCATCATAATGTGACACCGATAGTACTTTAATTCAGAAACACTAAATTTATAACGCAGCGGTTGTACTTGCTCGGAACATGAATATTTGATGAGAACAGAACAATTGGCATGTCGCTGGGAGGTTGGCAAAATCTCGCGAAGGAGCAAAGGAAGCTCTTTTTAATAATGCAGCCACGCGAACTTGTCTGTGTACCTAATCGTAGGGTAGAATTCACCGTGTTATTTGAAATTAATGCGGTGTTGGTTTAAATCAGACCAACCTAACCACAGTTCATAAACAAAGTTGGTATTCTCAGTTGCATGATTATGTGGGATTTTGGGCCTCAGTGTGACAGTTGTCTGGTCGTAGGGGGTACTAAATCCTTAGAAACGCTCAGTCGGACAGGTTCGCTTAACTGACAAAACCCCAAGTCCTAACATTCACAAATCGAGGAGAGTCCTCGAGGGATCGTGCGTGACGTAAATCTGTGTGTCAACAGTCAAAATCGTCCTCATGGTTCTGAAAGGCAGGAAAGAAAGGACCAACGCATCACAGTAGGAAGGTAAAGAATGCAATGACGTAAGTGCCAAAAATACATCGGCGTGTGAGCAGAAATTTAAGATTTACGAGTGCATGCAAAGTAAACTCAGGATAACGTAGCAATGTTAGTCACACTCGTAAGCGCTTTAACAAAAAAATTAGAATTATACAAAATGCAATATGGTCAGCGACAATACCATGCCCGTCCTGTAGGATGAGAAGTTGAACGTGACAGCGATAAATGTCGTAATGTCGGCTCACAGACCAGTGTTATTGGAAGATGGCCAGAGCTTATAGAACCGTCTCCACCGATGCCCTACAGATCATTGCTGGCAATGCCGCCGGTCACAGATAGACCTAATTGCAAGAAGCGAGCCATATATCTAGGAACTCACAATCCTCAGGGATAAAAGCGAACAACATAAAAGAGATAGAAGAGACGATACAGTGACAACTAAGACGCCTCTTAAAAAGGCAACTACCCTTGCCATCCTCCAATCGATCGTCTGAAGGTTGAAAAACACGCATATTGAAGTCGATCACTATCTCGCCCAGTTGCAACGTGTCACTGGGAATCTGCTGGAAGTTGTATCAGATTCATTTGAAACATTCGCTCTTTTGCAGGAGGGGAGAAAATAACACGGCCCTGCATGTGCACAGTTAACTGCCACTTACACGATGAAGTTCGTCGTGAATTGTTTGAAGCCATAGGGGAAAGCTTGGTCATGACAGCGGCAGCGGAAGGAGTCTTGGAAAAGACTTGAGAAGAGTCCGCTTCGCCAAAAAAATTATGTACGCTAAGAGTTGACCAGGCGACGCAGTACGACAGGAATAATGTCATCCCCATCATCCTGACAATGAGATCCAACCTTGGAGGATTAGGCGTTGCAAAGTACCCGGCGGGAGTATCGAAGCTAGGATAGGAGTAAAGATGAGCTGTAAAAATTCTTCTGCTGGGCCAAGGTACATAAATGAAACAAGGACTTAGCTGGTGACTATGCTTTGGGAAGACCAATAGCAGTACAACTGATCTGAGTCTCAGAAAGTTAAGCTTCAGACTTGAGAAGAGCCCTCTTCGCCAAAAATTATGTACGCTAAGAGTTGGCCAGGCGAAAAAGTACGCCGGGAATAATATCTCCATCATCCTGACAGTGAGATCCAACCTTGGAGCATTGGGCGTTGCAACGTGCCGGGCAGGAGTATCGAAGCTAGGATAGGAGTAAAGCTGAGCTGTAAAAATTCTTCTGCTGGGCTAAGGTACATAGATGATCCAAGGACTTAACTGGTGACTTTGGGAAGACCAATAGCAGTATAACTGATCTGAGTCTTGGAACGTCAAGCTTCAGACTTGAGAAGAACCCTCTTCCCCAAAAATTATGTACGCTAAGAGTTGGCCAGGCGAAAAAGTACGCCGGGAATAATATCTCCATCATCCTGACAATGAGGTCCAACCTTGGAGGATTAGGCGTTGCAAAGTACCCGGCGGGAGTATCGAAGCTAGGATAAGAGTAAAGATGAGCCGTAAAAATTCTTCTGCTGGGCCAAGGTACATGAATGATCCATGGACTTAACTGGCGACTATGCTTTGGGAAGACCAATAGCAGTATAAGTGATTGAAGAGATTTGATTTTTATCGTGGGAACAAAATAACTCTGGTGTTCTTCTGAACCTTCATAAGCAATGTTTCCCAAATCAAAACCCAATATGAAACAATACCAAGAGAACTGATAAGTTTCACCGTAAAATCCTCGTGTTCAGGACATCCTTTTGATTCATAAAACTTCTTAAAAGCACGAGATTTTGTGTTTTTGTTTTTTACTTGTATGTAGTAACTAATCGCTCATGTAACCTAAAAAGAATATTTCTGTGTACAGGCCAGGTAGAGGTTGTGAGCCTTCTCTTAGACAGAGTCGAGGAGATAGAAGTCGATGCCAGGAACATTTTAGGATTCACACCGCTCATGAAAGCAGCAATCCAAGGACGGACGAAATGTGCCAAACTACTTCTTTTTGCAGGTAAACACTAATTTATTGTTTTATAATTGTAATTTCATCCTAATTAAAACAGCCCCAAAAATGCCTTATCAGTGGGTTAACTAACCCTTACTTAACCTAAACATTCTTAACCTAACCCAACCCGTGCTAAATTGATAGTAACGCGCAAACGCAAACGCGAGTGTCTATCCACCCTAAAAACTTATCTATTTTACAAAAAGGGTTTATATTAACTCTCAAGTCCAGAAATATTCCCCCTGTTGGTAAATACTTAAACGTGTTCCAAGAAACTACTCATGAATACTCTACATTGCACAGCCATTACGTACGCCCACAAGAAAAGTGAAACGACTTCAAAAAACCGGATTACCTCTTAGCTGGTAGGCAGCACCATTTGAATCCTGCTACGCGCTGTGTCCATTCACGAAAAGTGGCATTTTTTAGTTCGGTGTCGAGCTTTATTAGGAAAAATGGCACAGTTGTCATAATAACGGACCAATCTTTTTAATAAACTATTCATTAGTGTCAAGGGATCAATAATCGCAATGTGGAGCATTGATACATTCATGATTTAAAATTTATTTGTATATATATATATATATACACACACACACACACACACACACACACACGGNATATATATACATATCTAAACATGTTGACAACCAACAAAAAAAAACTGCCATCAATAATGATAATGAAGTCTGTCAGTTTTCAAATTCCACCTCTTTAGCTTTAGCAACTACTTTAGGTCAAAATGTTATGGATATTGGATCCTCTCGGTGCACATTGATTTCACTGACAAATCCGGGTTGCACGAAGGCTCAGTTCAATGGCGCAGGGCAAAAATGTTCAAGAAAATTGAATTATTGTAAATAGTGAATTGTATTTTATGCGAAGAAAGAAGATTCCAAGTCCTTAATTGAATCTAAGAGCATTCCTAGTTCTTATGCTGCGTTTTTCTCTCTATTAAAAGAAGTAAGAGCAAAGTATACTCAATTTAGAATTATTTTAGTTTTCAATGTTAAAAGTATCTACCACTTTTTCACTCACGAACACTCTGGATGAAAGTGAAACCTTGAACACAAAAACAAATTCAGTTCTTACTGCCAATTTTCGACCTTTTTTAAGGTCATCATCAGGGCCTATATTAATTTCACATTATGAAACCCAAATGTTAAATCAATTGTATAATTATGTTTTTCGTAATGTGAAATTAATATAGGCCCTGATGATGACTTTAAAAAAGGTCGAAAACTTGGCAGTAAGAACTGAATTTGCTTTTTTTCTTCCAGAGCATAAATTGATCCAGAGTGATCGTGCATTATTTTAGTTTCTTTTCTTTTATGTTATTTCTTAATTATCTTTTTAAGTCTTTTTAACTTTTATATTAGTTTACGGTTTCAACGAGTTTTTGAATGTTTAAGATTATGAATTAATTCGTCTATATATATATTAATTGGTCAAGCGGACCACGAAATTAGTGAATTTAATTATTTAAAATGAAGTATTGGCCTCCGTGGCCATTTCATTTGTCGTCGAGAATCCAATCCGATTACACGACATTTGAAAAATGGCAATTTCAGGGAAAATTCAAAAGTTGGGGTTGAGATGGGAAGTTAGTGTCCGAGTGGATCGAGGTCACGATAGCTCAAGTGATAAAGCAAAATATGTGTAGGCTAAATAAAATTTTTAAAAGACACTTATTTTGCCTAATGGCAGTCAGGTGTTTAAAAAATTCTTACAAAACCGCCAAAAATTCAAACTATATCTTTAATTTTGATGAAGGCAAGTTTTCGTATTTATAATCCTCTATGAGAAATTCGCCTTGCTTGTACTTACAGGTCTCTTGTTCATTCCCTTTGCTTTACTGTTGGTAAAATTGCTGCCGGCAATTTAGTAACAACTTTACTATAATAGCTTGTAGAACCTGGGAAATACTTTGTTTCCATGCAAGAAACTCTTGCTTAACACAAAAGAAAAAAAGAATATTGAATTATAAAAGTTCTACGATAAGTAGAACGCCAGGGAGCAATTGATGATTCAACAGGTGTCCAATTCCAGAGGGAACTTTTCTTCCTCTTGTCATGATTAAACATAAAACCGCCCTAAAGCATTACTACCCTTAAATAAAAATAAAAAAACACTTACATCTCATGACTTTCCAATATAAGTTTTTCCGGGGGGAAATTCAAAAGGAGGGGTTGAGATGGGATATTTGTTCGAGTGGATCGAAGTCACGACAGCTCAAGTGGTAGAGTAGTGGCGTATTTAGCCGACGGTCGTGGGTTCGTATCCCGCTCGAGACGCTATCTTTTTTATTTCAACCAAGACCTTACAAAAAACGATTAATTAATCGAAAGAAGTAATTTGGTCAATCAGACCAGCAAATATAATTAACTTATTATATTCCTTTTCTCAACTTTTAAATTTACAGTTTGTGATTGATTATGTTCGGAAAATCCAGGAAAATCTTTATTATTGCTACTTTTCTCTAAATTCTTATTGTTGCTAGTGGGTAAAATATAATATTAAAAAAATGGCAAAAAGGAGAAAAAATTCAAAAGGTGGGGTTGAGATGGGAAGTTGGTGCCCGAGTGGATCGAGGTCACGATAGCTCAAGTGGTAGAGCAGCGGCGTATCTAGCCGAAGGTCGTGGGTTCGAATCCCGCTCGTGACATTGGCTTTTTATCTCAACTAAAAACCTTAATTAATTGAAAGTTTCGATCTTTATTGAGATCATTCTCAGGGCCTGGTATTCATATATCGTATCTTATATTTGTATAATTTCTTACATTGTAATGTTTATAAATCCCAGGCACTGAAGATGATCTCAACAAAGATCGAAACGTCACACGGTAAAGAAAATATTTTACTGAACCTACATCACACCAGACCACTTCTAATTATACATATAAGCTAGGACTTATTGAATTGTATGATTTTTGAAATATTTTATCCAATCGTCTGAAAATTATGTTTTCCTGATATTGATCGCTTACTTCACAGGAGAAAAGCTTGGGCGTATTAATAACTTAAGAATTTTTTTCAACGTTAAAAAAATTAAAAAAAGATTGTTTTGTAGTTTTGCTTAAATGAAGACTTAATCGTTAGTCTTTAATGTTTAAAACTGTCTCTCTTTTTTCTGTTTTTTATACGAATAAATAGACAAATTAAGTATTCAAATTAAGTGACGTAACTAAGCAAACACCTTCATTGTAATAACTGCTTTTCATGCTGATGGAGAAAAGTAGGGAATGTTGTTCGCGTGCAAAACAGTATCGCGTGGTTTCTCAAGTTGATACAATATTCTGAAGCAATTATGTTGGCTATCGCGGGGATGCACCTGCGTAATCACTTTTCTGCTGACTGAGGGTAACGGAGGTGTCTGTCCAAAACCATGGCCGTCATGATACAGTTTTGATTTATCCTTGTTTATCTAGGCCGATATTCGTATAATTTATTCATGGGGGGGGGGCGGTTTTATGCTAATTCGACGCGGTGGTGGAGTTATGACAAGAACTGCCAATTTGACACGTTTGCCGATAACCCCGGACACTCTTGGGTTCTAAAAGCAGTGTTGAACATTCGACGTTGAGACGTTGACTTGATTTTTTGACATTGAGAATTAGTCATTTTACACCTACAATGCTACGGACACAAAACTCTATTCAAATCCTCTCAGGTGTCACGTAACGCTGAAAAATTGTCTCTGTACCGCATGGAAATAACAAGTAAATTCGATACAATAGAACGGTTTTTAATGTGTCAGAGCCTCATTAGACATTCCCAATCAAAAAAGGACGTGAGTCGGCTAGTAGATCCCGAGGTCGTGGGTTCGATCCCCACCGTCGCCTCTGGACCTTTTACGAACGCCTAAGGGGACCAATGGCCGTAATTGAAAGAAATTGACACGGCACTCATCAATGGAAGGGGCGGGATCGGATCTCAGCGACCCTGGATTTGGCCCCAACCCTCTTCAAAACTGAGTTTCTTTGATAGAAAATTCTCAAATTCACACTCGTGTTACGAGGCTCAAAAAATGGAGCCAGGGATAGAGTACAATAAGTTGTACAACTGCTGTGCTCAGGGGAACTCCTCCAGTTCCGTGTATCCTAGGATCCTGTAAACTGCTCCAGAATACAAGCGGTGTCCCACAAGGGTGCATTCATGGTCACATACTTTATATCATCTTTACTGCTGAGCTATGTGCACACCCCGATACCAAGAACCGCAACTTTGCCATCTAAATCGAATCCTATCCAAGTAACCTCGAACACCCCAGAACATCTTTAGTTTATCGAAGACCGGTGCAAAAGTGGAGGACAACACTGATAAAAAAATGTACTCAGGGTACGTTCTCATTGAAAACAGTCTTGCCCTCTACTGAACATCATCAAAAAAATTTCCTCAACCTCAAAATCCGCCATGGAACAGTAAAAGTAAGCAACTATTGTTAAACCAGTGCTTCTCAACCTGTTTTGTGCCATGTCCTACTTTTTCAAATCCCTTCTACCCCAACCCTCAACCCAACGTAAATAATCTATAGCAAGATTAATTAATTGAAAGAAGTAATCTGGTCAAACAGAACTCTAAATACAATGGATTTATAAGTAAAACGAAGTATATGTTCAATAAGATCTCACCGTGGCCACTTCAGAAGTCACCGAGAATCGAATCCTGATTACATGACATTTGAAAAATGGCAGAAAGGAGGTAAAATTCGAAAGATTTTTGCTTGAGATGGGGAGTTGGTGTCGGGTGGATCGAAGTCGTGATAGCTCAAGTGGTTAGAGCAGCGGCGTATTAGCCGAAGGTCGTGGGTTCGAATCCCGCTCGTGACACTAATTTTTTCATTTCAACCTAAACCTTACATAAAAAGCTTAATTAATTGAAAGAAATAACCTATAATATTAAAATTCTCAGTGAATAAATTTAAAAATAATTGGGAAAGTCATTATAGAATAATTGATAAAACACAGTAAGCAAATTTAATTAAAACCCCAAAAACCATGTTCTGCGTCTATGGAGTTGGAAAGAATATAAGAGTTAATAAATTATTTGATCTGGAACTCATTTTGTGACGTTATTTAATTTTTAAAATAATTTATACTGTGTGGTGATTAATGACCATTAGTCTATGATTATTCGGAATGACGTAGGTTTCAGAAAAACATTTTCTTTATTGTGCCAACGTTTCGACCTTTATTGAGAACATCTTCAGCGCTCGAAGTGTTTGTTTGCGTGTCGTGGGGCACTCTCAACACGACACGCAAGAATGGCTCAATTACGCAGAAAACCAACACTTTGAGCCCTGAAGATGATCTCAATAAAGATCGAAATGTTGGCACGATAAATGTTTTTTCTAAAAGCTACGTCACACCGGACGGCATCTCACGATTTTCGAATAATAATTTATACTCCTTTAATGCACCAATATAAAGATACTGCGATTTCATGTCAACTACATTTCCTTCTTAACTCTGTGGCTTTAATGACCGGGTTTTCTCAAGAAGTCCCAAAATATTAACGAAAACCTATATGTTTTTAATTGGTCCCAGTTAAGCAAACTAATAAATCAATTTAACTAGTAAAAAGAATTATTTCTATCAGGAAGAAAGATTCATACGGAGCAAAATACTGATTCCTCCCAGAAAAATACAAAACTTTTCAAATAAACTATTCAAATGGAAATTATTCTATTAAAGACAAACAGCAAACATTTCAGGGGAAATTTTCCGAACTTGTTCTCATATTTCTATTAGGAAGGTAGAATCTTTAAAGAGCTCTAAACCTCTAAAGGAGATTATTTTCAAAAAATAAACCAAAACAGCACCAGGTATGGACATGATCGTAAGGCCACTATTGTTACATATGCCTAGAAAATGTCTCGTACTGTTAACACAAATATACAATGGCATCCTTCTAACGGCATACTTTTCAAAAAAATGGAAAATTGCTAAAGTGGTACCTATACATAAAGCCAAAAAAGAATGGGATATACCGACCAGTTATCGACCAATAAGTTTGTTGTCTGCACTATCAAAGATCCTCGAGCGACTATTTCCAAAGCTTCTGAGTTATTTAAGTCCTGTAATACCGAACACCCAATTTGGATTCAGAGCATCTCATTCTTGTCCGTGGCAACTCCACAGAGTAGTGGATAAAATACTACAAACTTATGAGGAAAAAATTATTGTCTAGGTTTATTTATAGATACCGAAAAGGCCTTTGATCGCGTGTGGCGTAAGGGCCTTCTATATAAGATTAAAAACTTACTACCCGATGCATACTACCGGCTGGTGAAATCTTATGTGACCGACAGAAATTTTTTGTCAGCTATAAAGCAGCGAACTCTGAAGTAAACAGCATCATAGCGGGTGTTCCTCAAGGAAGTGTTCCTTTACATTCTGTACGAGCATGACTTTCCAGCAGATAGCAATATCGAAATAGCCAAGCAGTACTGTCCCAAAGTATCACGCTCAGTGATGCAGAAACGAAGATGCGGAATTACTGCCAAAAAATTGATGATTGGGCATCCAAGTGGAAAGTTAAGCTGAATTCAACTAAGTCCAAACTCATTAACTTCACTTATAAGAAGACCTCAAGGCCCTCACATATAGTACTCGGTGGAACTAATGTACCTCAAGGGCTGCACTTGGACTCGCATCTCACCTGGAATAACCACATATCCTCATGTGTAACGAGAATTCGCTTGCGTATTCGCAATAACAAACCAATTCTCTCTAGCAATTCTGTCCAAATTCCACTTAAGCGACTCTTTTATCTAATCCTAATAAAACCAATTTGGTTTTATGGCTCGCCCATTTGGTGTTCTGCATCCGCCTCGCAAATAAAAAGGATACAAACGCTGCAGAACCGTGTATTACGGTTAATAACAAACGAGCCCTGGTTCGTAAGAAATGAACACCATGAAATATCGTTGACATCGGTAGAAGACGAACTAAAGAAGAGATACCCGATGCTGCTTGCCAAACCTGACTCCCACCCGAATCCGGCAACTGCGCAAATTCCAGCAAATCTCCACCCCGTCAACAAAGACGGCTCAAAAGAAAGCATCATACTGACTACAGATTGTAAATATGTGTTAATGTAAATAAGTGTAAACGTGGGCCTGACGTTATATGATTATAGATAAAAACAAAAAAGTAGGTTAATTTACTTATTAATGAGATATTTATTTATCTCAAATTATTACTCCAGTGAATTATTGTGTAGACTGCCATAGGGCAAGACCCACCCTCAAATGTCATGTTAATCACACTTTTCGAGTTTATTATTAGCAAAACATAATGTGTATGTACACAAGAGTTAAATAAAATAATTTAAAAAAAACAGTTTGGTTTCTTCTTTTAAAACATAGAAAGAAAAACAATGTAATTTTTTAATAACACCTGTAACCAGCCTGAACAGAAAGGCTTTTGTGTTGTAACACTGTTTTACACCGTCGAACAACACCTGGCCTATACAAAAAAGAAAAAAAAAAAAAAAAAAGAAAAAAAGACGTATTGAAGTCTTAGAACAGGAGAGCCGAAGGAAAGAACTGAACTAGCAGATTAGCAGACTATTCGATAATTAATAACAATCCATATATGTTTAGCAGTCATAATTACTTATGTTATTATTAATAACAATTTGGACAAATTCTTCATACAAAATATTAAAAGAGTCTTTTAAAAAAGTACGAATACAAGTTGTAATTGTACTAAAATAAAGTTGCTTCGAATTCTGTGTGGCCTCTGCGACCCGGAGGCGTCACCGAGGAAATTGTGTCCAGTTTGTCAAGGTTGGAGCGCAAGTTTTTCAAAAAGTCGTTAAAATGATTAACGACGGTTGTGCAATGGGAAACGGTTCGGCCAAAGTCAGTAGGCCGGGCGAATAATGGATCTACAAAGGTGTACGAGGTAAATCGATGAACCGCCTTTGTCTGTCATGGAGAACAAGGGCCCAATAATGTCGATTTAAACAGCTCTGCGGTATATTGACAGATGTTTTGCATATAATATGTAACTGAAGGCAATTTGCGAGATGTTTGATAATTAGCGTGGAACGAACAGATATGATCAAAGTGGTTTGAGGTGTGTGATGTTTAGTGACCGTTAGTTGATTCAGGCGGTCGTGAAATGCCGTCCGGTGTGACGTAGCTTTTAGAAAAACATTTTCTTTATCGTGCCAACGTTTCGATCTTTATTGAGATCATCTTCAGGGCTCAAAGTGTTCGTTTTCTGCGTAATTGTGCCATTCTTGCGTATCGTGTTGAGAGTGCCCCAAGACACGCAAGCAAACACTTTGAGCGCTGAAGATGATCTCAATAAAGGTCGAAACGTTGGCACGATAAAGAAAATGGTTTTCTGAAACCTAGTCACACCAGACCGCATCTCACGATTTCCGAATATCATAAACTAAAGGTTTAGAATTCTTTAAAGATTCTACCTTCCTAATAGAAATATGAGAACAAGATGTTACGTTTTGTATAAAATAAATAATAATATATACCCATTGTTTTCAAATTATTTTATAATTTTTAAAGTAGCAAATTTTTAACACCGCTGGATTGATTCTGCAAAAGAAAGAAATCTACCTCTCACTCCTTACTGCCGTGAGGTTTTTTTGTTCGTTTATCTTTTGTGCTAAAAAATTACATTGTAGATCATGATTTTTTCGTGATTCGACATGTCCTTTTGGTGTTTTTTAATTTCTACCCCTAATCTTCTTATTCGATCTCTTGATGTTATAACCTCTAAGTTGGTGATTAATTTTTTATATTCTTAATGTTCGTGAAAAAAATCTACCTTTCACTCCTTACTGCCGTGAGGGTTTTTTATGTTCGTTTGTTTTTTTGTGCTAAAAAGTTACATTGTAGATCATGATTTTTTCGTGATTAGACATGTCCTTTTGGGTTTTTTGAATTTCTACTTCTAATCTTCTTATTCGATCTCTTGATGTTATAACCTCTAAGTTGGTGATTAATTTTTTATATTCTTAATATTCGTGAAAAAAATCTACCTTTCACTCCTTACTGCCGTGAGGTTTTTTTGTTCGTTTATCTTTTGTGCTAAAAAATTACATTGTAGATCACGATTTTTTCGTGATTCGACATGTCCTTTTGGTGTTTTTGAATTTCTACCTCTAATCTTCTTATTCGATCTCTTGATGTTATAACCTCTAAGTTGGTGATTAATTTTTTATATTCTTAATGTTGTGAAAAAAAATCTACCTTTCAATCCTTACTGCCGTGAGGGTTTTTTATGTTCGTTTGTTTTTTTGTGCTAAAAAATTACATTGTAGATCATGATTTTTTCGTGATTAGACATGTCCTTTTGGGTTTTTTGAATTTCTACCTCTAATCTTCTTATCCGATCTCTTGACGTTATAACCTCTAAGTTGTTGATTAATTTTTTTGTATTCATTAATGTTGGTGAAAAAAGTCTTCCTCTCACTCCTTACTGCCGTGAGGGGTTTTTTATTCGTTTATGTTTTGTGCTAAAAAATTACATTGTAGTCCATGATTTTTTTCGTGATTAATCATGTCCTTTTGGTGCTTTTCTGATTTCTGCCTCTAATCTTCTTATCCGATCTCTTGACGTTATAACCTCTAAGTTGGTGATTAATTTTTTTGTATTCATTAATGTTGGTGAAAAAAGTCTACCTCTCACTCCTTACTGCCGTGAGGGTTTTTTTTATTCGTTTATGTTTTGTGCTAAAAAATTACATTGTAGTCCATGATTTTTTTCGTGATTAATCATGTCCTTTTGGTGCTTTTCTGATTTCTGCCTCTAATCTTCTTATTCGATCTCTTGATTGAACCTATAACCTCTAAGTTGACGATAATTTTTTTGTATTCGTTAATGTTGTGACTAAAACCATTTACATCGCAGACTATGATGGAAAACCATTTTGGAAACTTCTGAAAATATATGCCTTTTTGAAATTAAACTATTCAAAAGTTTCAATTATATGGTTTTTTTCAGTTTTTCCCTTTGAAGATGGGGAAAATATTGCGTTCGGAAGAAAAACGATGTGTAGGGTTCAATTAATTAAGATTTTTAGTTGAGATAAAAAGTCAATGTCACGAGCCGGATTCGAACCCACGATCTTCGGCTAGATACACCTCTGCTCTAACCACTTGAGCTATCAACCTCGATCCAATCGGACACTAACTTCCCATCTCAACCCCACCTTTTGAATTTTCCCTCCTTTTTGCCATTTTTTATCTCAACTAAAAACCTTAATTAATTGAAAGATATTAAGTGTTCAAGCGGACCACGAAACTAGTGAATTTGATGTGTAGAGTTTTCTCTCAATTTGCACGTTTTTAGGTCCCCTGTGCAAAAAAATCGAAATTTTTACACCCCCCCCCCCATAACCAATCTGGATCCGCCATTGGTTTGGCCTGCGTGTTGCAGCATGAATCTTGGATGGTAAAAGACTACACTCACCGTATGTACTGAGATGATGGGTGATGGTCAAGGATTTGCAAACTTTTATCTTCGCTGATTTGGCCTATCATATAATTTTACTATACGCAGTGTATGACCCACTACTGATGCCGTGCAAATCTATCAGCCAAAATGACCAAACCACACAATTGTTTTGGTTTCATTAGGCAGGCCGATTTTAAGCAGGTTTCAAAGCAATTAGTGGACAGGTAAAATTTTTATTTTTGTCTAGGGCACCGTTATACCAATCGTTCATCTGAACTTTGGTCTATGAAAAGATTGGATTTTTCGTAAAATTATGCTATTATAATAGACCACAGTGAAGCCAGATGTGTTATTTATTCGGCTGGCTTCGCAGATTTGATTTCTCATCACGAACTTATGCAGGTTCACTGATGATGTCTCTTCAGTGCCGGTTAAAAAAAGACCCGTTTTAAAAAACCGTCCGGTGCGATTCTTCTAAAAATACACCCTGGCTTCGACCTTGTTTGTAAATATACGGCATATTTGCCAGACCTAAAAAAGCCCTTGGGTTGATAAGATCTCGATAAGACTTGCCCAACTCCAGGCAACTTACCCTCGCCGGGCGTTCTTGGCTAACAATCTTTCGCTCCCGATCAAGGATAAGTTACTTCTGTACGATAACGGGTCAGCAATGGGATTTTGAACATCAATAGTCGAAAATTAACCTCGAAACGATCAAATTAACTACCCAATCCCACAATACTTCACTAATTAATCATTAATATCTTCGGATCCCTAACCATAAGCAAACCTTAAATCTTTGAGCAATTTAGATTTTACTGTCGCCTATTTCGGCCAGTTCGAATGATTTTGCGAGTTATGCTAGCATAAAGCCTTTCCTCTCTAATAAATTATTATTTTAACATCTCAAAGGTCACTTATTCCATGTCTGTTACACGTTTGAATCAGTGATCTATATTCTCCTAGAGACGTAAAATATTGGCAAATGAGAAAGGTTTCTCGATCGCGCAGGAAGGCAGAAACCCACACCGTAAATCAAATGAGAATGAATCCTTGTTTCAATAGAGCACGGCTCCCTCTTCCCTATTTCGTAACAAGTTTATTTTTTGAAACACGGCAATAAACTTGGGTTGTTTAGGCTGCTTTCTTGGTGAAAGTGAATCCATTTTGTAGAACTATAAATAAAAAGGTCAAAATAAAGGTTAAAGTGGCCGGTGTTGAAATAATGAAAAAGAGACAAACTGGAATTTCATCGCCTTGACTGACAACTAGCGACAAGGCACCAACAACGGTAGTTCCGCTGTTTGAATTCATCCGGGTTTAATTTATATCAAAATAATAAAAACCATTAGATTTTAAAAAGTATAATAATAATTATTATTTCAATAGTAATGATACACTGGCCAGAGCAGGGCAACGTCTCCTGAGACGGACCGGTATTATGGCTGGAACCGATTGACGATGCAGAGGAAGTCGGTAGACTCGGTAGCGATCGAAGGGACTCGTGCAGCAGACAGACACGTCGACTGTTGGGAAACGATACTGCGCGTACCCTTTCTACTGTAGCTAGTGCTGACTGCTTGCTCCATTAGTGAGAGTTGAAAACTCGTCGACGAGTCTGAAATAAGCAGGTTGAACGCTACTTATATATAAAGCTGCCAATGAGCTTGCAGCGTGGAAGACAAGACCATTGTTGAACCGTGGACCAAACGAGTGGATAACTTTTAACCGCAAGTGGTTACCACATCCTACCCAAAATTGTTGAGCTTTTCAAGGAAGAAGAGTGGCGTGAGCTTGGTAGCGAGCGAATGGACTTATGCAGCAAGCAGCCACTTTGGCTGTTGAGATTGCGAGAGACGTTGCTGCGCGTACCCTTTCTACTGTGGCCAGTGCTGACTGCTTGCTCCATTAGTGAGAGTTGAGACTCGTCGAAGTGTCTGAAATAAGCAGTTTGAGTCCCTGCTTATATTCAGATCTGTTGCAAGCTCATTGGATGGATCATGGAAGACGAGACCATTGTTGGACCGTGGAGAAAACTAATGGCTAACTTTTAACCGCAAGTGGTTACCACATCCTACCCAAAATTGTTGTGCTTTCCAAGGATGAAGAGTGGCGTGAGACTTGGTAGCGAGCAAATAGACTTATGCAGCAGGCAGCCACTTTGGCTGTTGAGAATGCGAGAGACGATGCTGCGCGTACCCTTTCTACTGTAGCCCGTGCTGACTGCTTGCTACGTTAGTGAGAGTTGAGACTCGTCGAAGTGTCTGAAATAAGCAGGTTGAGACCCTGCTTAAATTCAGAGCTGCTACAAGCTCATTGGATGTATCTTGGAAGACGAGACCATTGTTGGACCGTGGAGGAAACTAATGGATAACTTTTAACCGCAAGTGGTCACCACATCCCACCTCAAATTCTAAGCATCAGACCAAGGATGAAAAATGACGTGAGAGTCGGTAGCAAGCGAAGGGACTTAAGCAGCTGGCAGCCACATTGGCTGTTGAGAATGCGAGAGACGATGCTGCGCGTACCCTTTCTACTGTAGCCAGTGCTGACTGCTTGCTCCATTAGTGAGAGTTGAGAACTCGTCGAAAAGACTGAAATAAGCAGGTTGACCCTGCTTATATTCAGAGCTGCTGCAAGCTCATTGGATGAATCATGGAAGGCGAGACCAGTGGTGACTACTAGGGGATAAATTGTTAACTATAGGTAGTCACTACAGTCTTTGATTATTCTTTGTGCAATCCGGTTCACCCTTCACCCTTCTTAGCTAGTTCATCAGCTTATACCAGACCAATCAGGTCGCAGTGGCCAGGACCCATTGGAACACGGCTCAGTTTCCTTTAGTAAAGAGAGAGGTCACTTATTAGTCTTTACCTCTTCAGAGACGATGACCAGACTGCTGCTTGCTAATAGCAGCTAAAACAGCACTCTATGAGACCACCAGTACTTGTTGGCCTTGGTGAGGTTCCTTAATTACTTTAAGGCTAATGGAATGGTAATAATCATCAAAGTTGGACTTGCATTGCAGAGGGTTTGAAATCGTGCTAATACACCCTGATTGACTGAGTAGAAAGTACACACATAGCCAGTCTTGGGTACTGCTCGTTAATTTCCCTCAATTCCCAGTCTGGCATTGTTACCTTACTTCATGTAGCAAGTTAGCAAGTTCAATTGTGCCACTGTTTCATGCAACAGGCCTGAGACCTTAATTGGCTGTCTGTTGACTAGTTGAATATTGCAGTATAAAGCCAGGTAGTTTCTTCCATCCTCCAATAATCCACATTCATACTTTTGGCTCATATAAGTTAAACCCGCTTTTTACCTTCTGAGTTCAAAGTGCTCAACCTCCATTGCCAGAATAGGCATTGCTTTATTCTGCAATGCCCAAAGGTTTTAGGGTGTAATTGAATGCAGAAACAACAACTTCCTGTCCATATTCCAGAGTTGGTCTTTCATAATTGTGTTTTGTAGGTAGTAGTAGAAGTCGCTCTCCACCAGGTGTCCACTAATTGCTTGAGGAAGTTCTTCTTGCTTTTCAATGTAATGATGGTGATAAGGGAATGGTGATATAGGAAGCAGGAAGTTTTATATTCCCCAAGCACCGTCTGAGCTTATTGTGTTTTCCTTGATCCTTAGTGCAGTTCAATGAACGCGATCCTTTTAAGAAGCAGTAGGTTATTGACTGTCATTGCTTAATTCTTTTCCTTGGGTCTTCTTGGTACCCTTGGTCTCCATTGAGCTGTTGCTTTACATTTGAAGATTGTTACTTCCTCCTCACTACATAACCTACAAATGGGGTCATTATTGAATTTGACCATATTACAGGTGCTTTCTCAGATGTCCACCGGTAGCTGTGACACTCCCCTCAGTTTGACCCTTTCTAACTGTAACAATGTCTTTGGCAGTTTTAAGGGTTTTTAATCATAAGTTCACTACGTCTGTACTGCTAGAGTATGTCCGTCCTTTTGTTTTGTGTCAACCTTTCAAAAAGGAGGTCTGCAATTTATTTTCTCGGGTCATCTTGGTACTATGGCTTATGTCCCCATGAAGCGATTAAGACAATATAAGTGGAAGTTTCTTCCACCTAGAAATGGGGTAGACTAAACCTTTATGGTGTAGGTATTATCTCAGATGCGTCACCTATGGCCCTGTCACTCTGAGTTTTACCCTACCTAACTGTAGCAATATGTTTGTCAATTTTGGTACAGGTTATTTAATCATGAGTTTACTGAGCTTGGCACCTCTGGAGGTCTTTTTTTGTAGACCCATTCTGACATGGACGCGTCTGTAGTTGATCATATTACCCCAAGGTTCTGGGCTTATGATCCTGCAGATCCTTCACTAGCTAATTTGTCTGCTTGTTCATTACCAAGAACTCCTTTGGGACCTTTTTACATCGTTGAACAGCCAAACATTGATAGCATGTATGTCAGCTTAAAAGGCCAAGAGACACATCTAGATGCATTGCTGATTTGGTGCGGAGCAGAATGTTGTCCTTATATTTGAGGACAATAGCTCTGTCTTTTGAGGATTGACTTCTTTTGTCCTTAACCCATTGCTAGAGCATACTAACATGTAAATCAATCATCATAATCATCTATTTAAACAATAATTATTGACAAGAAGCAAAATATTTTTCAAAAGTAATTAAACTGAATACACTACTAATAATAATGTTATGATTCATAAGCTTTGTCACAGTGGTTCCTAAAAATTAAAATAACCTGGCTTTCAGGTGCTTCACCAACAGTTAGAGATCATGGAAGAGGTCTGAGGGCAGAGGAGTGGGCGAGGTACTGTGGGAGGTATAGCTGCGCTGAGATGATCGAAAGGCACAGCAGGAGTAAGCTGCTTGAGAAAGGCACCAGCAGCGGTAGATGGGGAAGCGATCCTTCTCTAGGCCCGCAGGTACGTCACACTACCATAATATAACCGAATATATTTCAACCTTGTGTCATCTCAGGTGATCGGAGGAGTATTGTTCCCACCGTCTACACTGCCACCGGTGACAACAGGCAGAGGGCTCGCGTCAAAGCTGAAGAAGGTCCTCAGGCCCAAGACCCAGAGCTACAACCTGGTGACACACATCACTTCCGCAGCGTTCTGTGCCTCGACCCCAGCCCTTCCGGCGCCCGCCAAAGTACCTCCGATTGTCAAAACTCTCATCAGGCCTCTGACTGTACCGAAACTCCAAGTGACTTCTCCAAACGATATCCACTCATATACAGAACTCAAACCAAAAAAGTAATACACAATTTTTAACATCCTAGAAGCATATTATTTAAAGACATTTATAAGCGAAGCCTTGATTTTTGTTAAATTGTTCTATGGATCATTAAACAGATATATCCTACTATATAACTTCAAACAGAATTATTTAATGTATATAATTATTCTATTGTGAGCTTTCTTATTAATGAATAACCCGAAAAAACTGTGATTTATAACTGTAGAAAAAAATTAAATTCTAACAATAGAGAGAAAAAATTTAAATATTTATAGAAATTTTTATATTGGTTATTTTGAAAAATTTTAATCTAAAAACAGGCATAAAAATTAAAATGAAGAACATCAATATGACAAGGCTGAAATGAGCATTTATAAAATGTATCACTTGTTATTCAATTATATGTTTAAAATAATTACATTTATCGCATAAAACAGTTTATAGGGTACAAACAAAATGGTACTTTTCCCTGAATAAAAACAACAATTACGTTGGTGAAAAACATCTCCTAGAAAGTATTATATCACTTGTAAATACAGCAGACTCTCATTATCTACTTGGGATATGTACCAAGCATCACCGAGGATAACGAAAATCATGAATAATGGGAAACACTTTGAATTTCGGGCTTTGAAGAAATTTTTTTCTATCTGCATATCAATCACTTTCTGTATCGCGTGACTGTCGTCAATGCGATGTATGAACTTATGCATTCATATTTCAAGGGTTTTTTTTTCCAAAAAAAAAAAAAACCAATGTAAGGTATATGTCATGCAGGAAAACAATAGAAGATAATAATAACAATAACACCTCCCTTCTAAGCAAAATATATTACGCCCTAATACAATCACAAATTCAATACGCCTTGGTATGCTGAGGGGTGCATATTAAAATGCAAAAAAAACTTATACAGAAAAAAAATTCATGCTTTTTAAATATAAATTGGAACACTCTGCCACTCTTCTTCAAATACCACATTTTGCCTTTAACAAAATGAGAGGTTGTTTTTTAACAAAGGCGGAAATTATATCGACAAATATAAAAATAATTAAATATGATATGAGATGTCCTATGAATATCGTGTTGCCCTAACCAAAATTAAATTATGTTGAATTTTTTTTCGCTATGTAGGCCCTAAGTGGTTCCATACGGTTCCTAATAAGATCAAATGTGAAGTAAATTTCAAAACATATTCTAAAAAAGTCAAGAGTTGGCTATTTGAGTATGTAGTTAAAAACAAAAATTAATGCCTACTATTTAAAAATGAAAATTCTTTGTTTTCTTCATATTTGTTTATTCTATTCTTACAAGTTGTAACTATTATTATTACTTTTTTTTGTATCTCTATGATTAATAATGTTATGATCCCCATTTACTAGTTTTTCCCTCAACATTTATTTATTTTATTTATTTTTATTTATTCTTGTTCTTTTGTGGTGAAACTACCACAAATTAATTATTTTTATATTTGTCGATAAATTTCCACCTTGATTAAACTACCACTATCAAAGATTGAACATCAATAAAACCTTTAGATCAAATTGTTCATTAGTTTATTTGATGTTTATTTAATTAAATTAATCTAATAAAATTATTAAAAAATGCAATATAAATAAAAGAAAATAAATTTAATTTATTTATTAAAATAAACATTTGGGGAACTAAAGGCATTATTGATATTCAGCCTTTGATTAATTTTATCTATTTTTGTTGTATTATGTATTAGAGTAATAAGTTGGTGAAAAAAATAGGTATGCACGACATCGAAACAAATAAAAAAAAAAAAAATGTCAGGGACTGAAAAATGATAAAACTCAACTAAGGGGGTAACCGCGGATGACTGAAAGTGCGAATAATGAAAGCATGGATAACGAGAGTTTAGTCAACGTTTTGCTGGGGAATAGTGCGGGTAAAGCAAATAATCTATCATTATTCATTTCTTAAAAAAATATGTGAAATAATTGTAAAATATTTTTCTATATAGCTCCAATTTATGCAGATAAAAAATTAAACTTAATAAATATTTAATGATATATCTTGTATCACTTTTCTTTTGCTTTTTTGTTTTTAAAACAACTTTGTAACGCTACTGAAATAAGGATTGGAGCAAACCTTAAAAATATGTTTAAATAATGAAACTTGATTTCCGCATGATTTCTCCCAAATAAACCGTATTATTTATGTACTTATTTCTTGGATGTTTTGGAATCGGTTTTGAGGTCTTTTTTCTCCAGAAAATTGAATTGTTTCCTCTTGTTCGAACTTTGAACCATGCTGTCTTTTCCAAGAACTTTTATTTGATTAACACATTGTAAATTAATCAGCCCAATAAATTTGGTTTCTGAGGAAGACCGCATATTTCAAATAAAATAATAAAAAACTTGAACAAGTGGAAACAACAGATTATTTTTCTGGAGAAAATGAACATCAACCCCAATCCGACTGCATCTAAGAAATTGATTTATCGAATTTTAATAAAAATTTTCACAATGATATATATTTATTTTCTACTATATTATTTATCAAATACAGAAGTGGGGGTCAGTGTGATGCAGTTGCAGCATTAAAATCTTTGATCCAAATGTATCTCTTGATTAAAATTTTGTAAAAAATCGCTGAAGAAAATCCCCTATATTTGCTATTTATTGTATTATTATTAGCATAAGTAGATACTAATTTTTTAATATTGTTTTAATTTTTCTTAAACATCTGATCCTTTATTATTGTTTATTTATTTTTTTTAAGTTGTACTTGATTACAAATATTCTTCCTTGTTCATCCTTTTTTGTATATTTTAAATGATTCATTATTTTCCTCGTAAAGTAATATAATACTTTCTATCACAGGGGAGAATTTAAAAATTTTAAGACAGTTTTGGGCTTTTTGAAATGGCCTGTAAAAAAAAAAGTTGTGATTCAAAAATCCATATTTTGTACCAGTTTTTAAAATATTTCTCAAGCTTTGGTTGTGAGCAATTGGCAAATTTTATAATAAACAAATTTACATATATTTTAATTTATTAAATTTATTTTTATGTTGTATTGAAAACACTTTATTAATTACTTCTAGTTGTTCTTTAAAATTAAAAAAAACAAATCTTTACGTCATTCTTTATTATATTGTCAAACATAAAATTTTTGACAATTATGTCTTCCATGAAGAAAAATTGCTTCAGAACAAAATCTTTAGGTTAGCCAAACAAAGTAGAAAAAAAAGACTTGTATTATCTATATATATTATATTATAATTACCGGACAGGGTACAAATCACTTCTTGAAACTTGAATCTTAAAAGAAAAAAAATGTTAAAGCTAAACTTTTCATTTCCTATTTAAATCGCTTCTGTGACATGACAATTAACAAAAAATTAATGCCTAATCCCATTATAAAAGTGGTTAAGGGACCGTCAAATTATGATATTTATCTTGTTAAATGTTTAAGGATCCATTTTTTTTCTTTGAGCCTTTTTCTCTGTAAAAGGTGATTTTTATGTTACGTAACTTGAATTTTTATATACATGTTATTGGTCAAAATAAGAATCGAAGCTAAATTTATATAATTACTACCTAATTATAAGTTGTTCGAAATGTTGTATTTTTATTATTTCCTTAATCAATCCTTGACCCGTTTTTCATGTTTACCAAATCTGTAATACACCGAGTCTGTCTACACTCATGGGTTTTTGATTGGCTGACATTTAGGCTTTGTGACATTTTTAATGAGGAACGAGTAACATTACGAGTGTAGACAAATCCAGTTTTGATTCAATATCTGTTCACTGACGCACAGACCAATTCCCACCGTAAACGATAAATTATATTATTTATACTCCTTTGGTTTTAACTGGTGGTTTAATGGGCGGTGAAATCTATTTCAACTCAAGAGAGTCAAGAAGTGGAAAATTTTACAGACAATTAAATATAGGTGGTGATAGTTACAATATATAATTTTTTAGAGGTATCAATTCTTTTGCACAATGTCAAACAACATCAGATTTTTTCAGATGATTCCAAAGGTACCTGGATTTTTAAAAATTTGTTTTTAATAAAATTTTACTACTATTATTTTAAATGGCATGCTTACTTCTTTGTGTGTTTGGAGATGAAAAGTCATGAAAAAAATGTGTTTTTTCACATTTACAGACCCTTGAACCCGCAAGACAGGTGAGTGTTGCAGAAATGTTGGTCTGTCGCGCCGTTAAGGCAGACTACAAGCAATTACAGATTAGAATCTGTAAATTTGTTGTTTATAAATAAAGTAATTCATGTAAAAGGAGGGCTTAATGTCCAACTACTATTTGGGTGGTGTGGTCAAGGGGTCAAATCACTTATTACTTTTTTTCATATTATAATCAATTAAAAAGCAATGTGCTCTCTGGGATTTAAATCCAGAATTGTTAGTGTAGCACAATGTCAACAGGCCAAAATCGGAGTGATTTTTTCTGTTTAAGGGGTCTTTCATGATGTTGAAATCTTGGTTTTATTGTAGACAAGAAATTTACTTAAAATTATCATCTAGGGTTCTAGACTGATTAATTTAGGGTTTTTGTGATTCTAGATTTTAAAGTCTATTAAATTTTTTTTTCATATTTTCATTATTAACAGTTAGGGTTTTTTGTAAAAATTTTCCCAAAAATTAGCACTAATATACAGGGTGACTGGCGATAAGTGTCAAAAATTTCAAGAGGTGTTTCTACTCACCATATGGAACAAAAAACTTTCTATAAACCCCTGTCCAATTTCAACGGTAAAGAAGTAATTTTAGGTTTGGATTTTTTTTTAATTTTTGACTTAGATCCACTAAATTGCTTATAAATTTAGAATTACTGACTAGAAAAATCTGATTTGTGCCAACTGAAAGAACGTTAAATTTGCTGAAAGTAAACCTATTTACAATGCAGAATTGATGAAAAAATTATGCATGAAAAATTCAGAAAAAACAAAAATGCTGAAATTTGGAATTTTTTTAAAATGTTGGATTGTTAACTGTTAATAACTACAAACTCCCGGAGCTTTTTGAATTCCCTCAAAAGTTCTCCATTCAATGAGCTTGTAGCGGTATATCAACCTTTTTGGATAGCGCTTCTGGAAGGCCCAAAAATTTTGCATTTTGTTGAAAAAAACTGGTCTCGATGAAGGGGGGCAAGCTCAATTTTTCCTGAAAATCCGTCTGGCTCTTGAATTTCGTCTCAGTTCTTTATTGTTAAATTCAATCAGTTTGCTTTATGTTATCAGGTGACAACTTCCTCGGGTTGGCGATTTAAAGTCTTTGTTTCCTAATGCACAACTTGCTGACATGCATTTCATTTATGGTTACTGCTGCAAGGGTTCGTCCACTCCAAAATGTGTTTTTTCATATTTTTATTGGGAGACCCTTGAACCCGCAAGACTTCTGAATGTTGCAGAAATGTTGGTCTGTCGCGCCGTTAAGGCAGACTAAAAGCAATTACAGATTAGAAGCAACAGTCAATTAGTTCAGGGCTTTCCAAACTTTTTAGCCAGTGGGTCCCATTCACAGAACAATATCCATGGCGGACCCCTATATTCAAGGGTTCTAAGGCTAACAACATATTTTCAAGGCAATCATGACTCTTGGTGCTTTTATGCCTTAAAAATGAAGAAAAATTGCTACAGAACAGAAATCTCTTTAGAATACCAAAAAAAGAAAAAGACTTTCTTATTATCTACACAAATCAATAATCACATAATTATGTATTTAAAGAATAATTGTTGACAAGGAACATATTTTTTTAAATAATTAAAAAATAACACATTTAAAACAAAAAATATAATAATAAAGTTTTAATTAAAGACCAGATTCCCGTGCAAATGTATCTTTTTATTAGGGGGATCATAAAGTAATATCGTTTCTGCTCATTTCAATATTTGTTTGTCATTTATCAGCTCATTGTGTATTTCAAAGTTGTGACAAAGATATTTTAAGGCTTGAACGACTTGTTACTCATAAATAATTAAATGTTAATTTTTTTGCAATTTGATCGAGAAATAACCAGCCAAGTACCAGAAGAGGTAGGTATCCGGCATTTTATGATTTTTGAGTTTCACAAAAGTAATAATGCAATCAAAAACATTCGCAATGTTTATCCAAATGCATTAGATGTTTGCCAAAGGCGGTTTTCTAAGTGCAAAATGTAGTAATTTTTCAACTCGTATCGATCAGGAAGACCAATGTCATATTAAGGGCGGAAGTGGAAGCAAATCTGTGTCAGACAATTGAGGAACAGTCGAACACTTTTAACCAATTTTGTTCAACCATTCAAGAACATTTGCGGCAGTAGTTGGGAAAAATTAATGAACTGGAGTAGGAGGTATTCCTCACCCATGCTTGCTCTACGTTGCACCATCTGATTTATTCCACTCGGTACAACATTTTCTAAGTGGCAAAAAATTTGAAACTGAATAATGTCCAAAATGCCATTATATTTTGCACAGAAACCAATTGATTTTTATTGATCCAACATTGAAAATTTGCAGACCAGATGGGAAAAGGTGTTTATAATGAGGTTGATGAAAAATAAAAACTTGTTAAAAATTCATTAATTTCGTGGTCCGCTTGACCAATTAAATCATTACAATTAATTAAAGTTTTCAGTTGAGATGAAAAAAAGCTAATGGCACGAGCGGGATTCGAAGCCACGATCTTCAGCTAGATATGCTGCTGCTCTACCACTTGAGCTATCGTGTCCTCGATCCACTCGGACATCAACTTCCTATTATCTCAACCCCACCTTTTTGAGTTTTCACTTTTTGAGTGTTGAAAAATGGCAAAAAGGAGGGACATCATTTCTTTTTTGAGAGTGGGACATGGCAGACGGTGCATACCACCTGGCAGTTTTGAAACCGAGTCGGTGGGTCGAAGAGACGAAACGGTTTTGAACCTTAATGTTTACCAAGAGGAAAACCGAGTTGGTGGGTCAAAGAGACGAAACGGTTTTGACCTTAATGTTTACCAAGAGGAAAACCAAAAATTGTCGTCGAGAATCCAAACCGATTACACGACATTTGAAAAATGGCAAAAAGGAGGGAAACTGATAAGGTGAGGTTGAGATAGCAAGTTGATGTCCGAGTGGATCGAGGTCACGATAGCTCAAGTGGTAGAGCAGCAGCGTATCTAGCCGAAGATCGTGGGTTCGAATCCCGCTCGTGCCATTAGCTTTTTTTCATCTCGACTAAAAACCTTAATTACTTGATAAAAATGTATCTGTTTTTGACTCTAATGTAAAAACAAATTTTTTCACTCTGATTGCAATGAAATCAAATTGTTCAATCATGGAAAAAATGTCCTCCTGCACAAATCTTATTTTGCATGAAAATGCACGTTTTTACAGTTCGCTGCATAAAATTGTATTTTTCATATTTTTTTATATTTATTGTTTTTTATGCATAAAAAGATAAAAACAACGTGAAAATGCATAATTTTTATGGGTTTACAGTTTTCAACTTCGAGTTTATAAAATCTTCCAAGAAATATTTTCTGCTCGACACCTGCCGATTCGCTCTGTTCTCAATCTTTTTTCGTCTTGGGAGCAAAGCAGAACCACTTAAAAAAAAATCCTGTTAAGTTCATAGTACCGAATGTTCAAAGTATTGGCTACAGGACTACTTGGAACCGAAGATCGATGGGCAAATTTTTTAACCCTTCCTCGATACGACACCCGACAAGGGTTTAAGCTGTAATTTAGCGTGCAAGGTGGGTCGTCGATGACCTAATCATTGTATTCAATTTTATTTCATACTACAAAATGTTTATACAAAAAAGGATGTAAATCAGAAGAGGCAATCACCCGGGTGGGAACAACATGATGCTCCTACCAATCTTTGAATTCTGCAATAATTAAGCAATTGGTTGAAGAGTTTTGCAGGTCACAGCGATATCCAATATCTGTGGATGTGAGCAACGTGATGTTGTTCCCTCCTTTTTGCCATTTTTCAGGAAAATTCAAAAGGTGTAGGTTGAGATGAGAATCTTTATGTAGGTATTGGTTGAAATGAAAAAAGTTACCTAGTCCCTAGTTAGTAATTACCTACAAATGGCAAAAAAGAGGGAAAATTCGAAAGGAGGGGTTGAGATGGGAAGTTGGTGTCCGAGTGGATCGAAGTCACGGTAGCTCAAGTGGTTAGAGCAGCGGAGTATTGAGCCGAAGGTCGTGGGTTCGAATCCCGCTCGTGACACTAACTTTTTCATTTCAACCAAAATCTTACACAAAAAGATAAATAAAAACATTGAAGGGTGTCGCAGGCTCGGGCAGGAGCCACAGGATGTTTCCCATGAACCTGGAAAATATAAAGTTGCAATAGTTGGACTACCAATCAAATAAATAACTATTAGTTATTTAGTAGTGCTGAAGAGTTGTTACAAGGACAAAAATATGTAGCAATTTGAGGCACCTTAAATTAAAAATACCGACACCCTGAGGTGACCTCTGCTGTTGTGAACCCTAGTAAAAAATCCCAAATGGTCTTATCAGACTGGCATACGTCGTAAGTTGAGAAGAATGAATTTGGAGGCTTAGAAATTAAAAAAAGAGCTCTAGTGCCTATATTTAAGATGATGGATATTAGATGAAAAGCTTAGCTTTTAAGACTTTAACGGTAAGCTAAAGCGACTTTATAGATAACTTCGTCTACTGTTTCAATTTTGATTTTAAAACTTGATGATTAACCTGGACATGTGGTCCTAATCCAGTAGAGAAAAAAAAGGATGATTTGGAAATCAAAAAACTTTCAAGATCAAAGACTCACCCCAGGCAGTGAACTGTCGACTCCAGATGTCGATCCGAAACCGAAGCAGCTACACTCCATCTGAGACTCAACCAAGGACTCAGCCAGCCAGATCCAGAAAGAACCAGCCATTCCAATACATCGGATCAAGTCGATGGCTAACAAACTGGAAAGGCGCTGTGGATGCTAATCGTGGCGAGCTTCTTTTGGGATGTCCCTTTGTTAATAGACTCATCCCAAATTTAGAGTTGTGGCTGGCTTGTTAGATTAATGATTGTTGTTGTTGTGCACATTTAAAAGTCGAAATTGCGTTCAAATAAATTTTGAAGAATATACTCTCTGGTTTATTAAATTCTCGAACCTTACCTTCCTCTACACAAGTGTGAAGCACTTATGCAGACTTCTCTCTTGTCACTTTGGGGAAAGCAAGCAAATATAGAGATTTTTTGGTTGTCGTGCTTGCTGCTTTCAATGATTTCATTCATTGCATCAGCCTGATGAAGGGTGTCAGACACCAAAAATGGAAGAGGGCTAAGAGCAGAGAAGTCAGGTAGAACTGTGGTAGATATAGCTGGGCTGAGATGACTGAAAGGCACAGAAGCAGTAGGAGTGGCAGAGACCCTTCTCTAGGTCCGCAGGTACGTCACGCTACCGTAGTATAACAGAATATATTTCAACCTTGTGTCATCTCAGGTGATTGGAGTATTGTTCCCACCGTCTACACTGCCACCGGTGACAGTTCGTTCCTGAGAACTCATCGTCAACAAGACAAGAGGATCTTTAGCGTCCGCACCTGGGACCGCAGTGTTCTATTCGGCCTTATCGGATGTTTTGATTCTCAAGATGAGAGCTGATGCACCTCCTCATACGACGGAATGGTGTTACCGCCGCAGCATTGGTGTAGAGGCGCCCCAGCCCCTAAGGGCCGAGACAACCTCGCTCTCCGCTTGTCAACTCCGAATGGTCGGGCCCGTATCGTGCATCGGGTCGTATGCCGCACGCAAAGGGCTAACAGGCCGAAATACATCAGCCTGTTCTCCCGCGCACTCCCTAGATAGAGAAGGCCTCTCTAAGTATATAGGCTCCCCCAGGGTAGAAACTTCCGGGAAGTTAGGCTAGGGCCCCGGCAGCGGTTTAGTTTAAAGTGGAATTACTAACCACACCCTAGATGAGCACCGCCTTACGGTAAAGTCTCTTATCGAGCTCAGCCTACACTTGCCATGCGCATTCGAGGGGCGCTGTAGGCTCAGCCTAGGTAGTCCGATCCTTCGCTTCCCGAAGGGTACCACGCCGATCATACGCACAACAATGCAAAGCATACTCGAATCAGACACATTCGCTTACTCACGCATTCGAGGGAATATTCAGCATGATCATCGCGGCCGGCGGTAATTACGCTGGACATACGCAAGCTTCACGAAGGTCACAGATAGAAGACAGCCTCTAAGTTCCCGCCAGGGGTGTCACCACGCACCACCACGAATCCATTCCCAGTGTAACTAGGGCTGAATTTGGACTGTTTAGTTACCCCGTGGTACAGACGGCCATACACCCTCCCCCGTCTATGCAGTCAGGATCTAGTGCACTGGCCCTCGTGTGACTGCTAAGGCACCCCCCGCCCATGCCGACCCTAGGCCGACACGAGTACAGCTCGTTCTTTAGAGAGGTTGCCACGCCCTCGGGCTGCACCTTTATTTTGTGCCTGGATACCCTCTTGCAACCAAGGGTTAGGAGGGGTCACAGGATAGAATGAAGGAGCTCAGATTGAGAAAAAGGGCCATGGATGAGAACACGAGGTGAGCCGTTTCGGGGTCTCGAGTCTCAAACCACACTATACCACCCGTCGTCGTCGTAGTTCCACACATAGTGGGCCACGACTCCCAGGGTGGGTTGCCACCAGTGACAACAGGCAGAGGGCTCGCATCAAAGCTGAAGAAGGTCCTCAGGCCCAAGACCCAGAGCTACAACCTGGTGACACACATCATTTCTGCAGCGTTCTGTGCCTCGACCCCAGCCCTTCCGGCGCCCGTCAAAGTACCTACAATTGTCACAACTCTCTTTAGGCAACTTACCATACCAAAACTCCAAGAGATTTTTTTTTTTTCAGGGCCACTGAATTCGAACCCGAGATCTTTACCTTACAGTCATGAGCGCCATGTCAACACCTAAACCGTCGCGACCACCGACACCCCTCAAGTGACTTCTCCAAACGATATCCACATCACAATTTTTAACATCCTAGAAGTGTTTTATTTAAAGACATTTATAAGGGAAGCCTTGAAATTTTTGGTATATCATATAATAAATAAATATGTAAATAAAGAATAACAATCCATATTTATTTCTTAAAAAATATTAATAATTAATTTCATCACACATTTATGCAGATAAAAAATTAAACTTAACAAATATATACTTTTTTCTTGTTTTTCTTAGGATTTAACAACTGAAATGCAATAGATTTTTTCCTTTTTTTTTTACACTTTCTTAAAAACGTCATTGTCGAGAGAGTATACGATTCTCTGTGTCACTGCCCTACACTTTTAAAAGTCAATTGTAACAAATGTCCCATCATTTTGGAAGTCTGTAAAACCCTCCGGAGAAGAGAAGTTTATGCTCCCTCACTTTCTGGTCCAAGAAATGCCTCAGTTGCTGCAGCGTACATTCAACAGCCGACGGCCCTTGTGAAGCGAACATCTTAAGCATCTGATGGATCCGCTCAGGCGGGAGGGACTCCAAATTTCCCAACATACCGACAATGTAAGTCCAAAATGCCTTGAAAATCAATGTTATTTATAGTTACGAAAATTAGCAAACTAAAATCAAAATTCAACCCTTAACGCTCTAAATGGGTTACTTAACAACATAACTTGTGTATAATAATTTTTCACCAATTTTAAAAATGGGCGTTCCTCTGGGCACAGGATTTTTTTAAACTTACAAGCTTACAATAGAACACAGAAGCTTGAAGAACACAAGATGGCCATGAATAAGGCCAAGATTTAAATCTGACTAGTGCAAAATATCCCGCATGTGCATAGATCCGTTGAGGGTTGAAAAAAAAAACCATGGAACTTACATGCAGCTCTTCTTCCCTTTGATCTTGGGCGGATGCCATTATGCTCTCGGTTTCGTCATCCTCGCATATCATCTCAGAAGCGGCTGGAGCTTTCAAAGACCTACCTATAGGTTCTTCAACTAACAGAAACGTATCTGTTGATGTTTCTCTAAGTAAACCCTACAATTTTTTTTTTAAGTTAACAAGCTTAAAAAAAACAAAATATCAATCATTTCCAACCTGCGATTGCCAGAATGCAATTCTCCTCCTTAAAACAGTCTGAGGCACTAATAGAGTCGAACTTAATTCATCGATCGTCCACTGGTCTAAATTGAAAATAAACACATTTAAAAGAAAATTAAAATTTTAAGAGAATGTGTACGCACTTTTTTCCTGGAAGTACCAAATAATTGCAGCTTGAGTAGGTGTGACGGTGAGATTTATACTTCGACCTTTTAACTCAATTTCAAGATCGACTGAACCCAGGTGAGGCTTCCAGTTTAACGTTCTATTGCCCTTTGAAAAATCATTTACCTCTATTAGACATTAACAAATTTTTACACTATAAAAAATTGAACTGAAATGACTGTTGATAAAACATTAATACACAGTTTTTGTTGTTTTTAAATGGCTTTATGAACTTTTCGTATTAGCCAAGGAACATGAGATATAATATATGTGATGAGTATTTTTTTTTGGGGGGGGGAAGGGTCAATGGAAGCAAACCCATGATCACAGGGTCTACGAACCAAGAGTCTATCAAGCTAACCCCTTGGCAACAGCAGTCCACACACAGTTAAACAAAATGAAAAGCTAAATAAAATAATACTAAAATACATGATGATGATGATGGATACTAGGAAGCTGGGATTTTTGTGCCTGAAGCACTACGGTCTTCTGGCTTATTGTACTTTCCTAGTTCCTTAGTACAGTGCAGTTGACTCGATCCTTCTATTAAAGGTGTGTACTCACAAAGCAAATCTCGGATGAAAGACAACCAATACATTGGGCGAAATGTTGGTCACCAACATATTGGCCAACCTTATATATTACGCAGGGTGGGCGACCAAGACGCAAGGGGTTAAATGCCTGGGTAGACTCGTACCCCATCTCTAAAAGGTCCGGGACTTGGTCGGCTCATGTGCCCTGCATAAATCTCTCAGACTTGTTCACAAACCCTGCTTCCTAGTATCCTTTTCTACCATACCATCTGTGTAGCAGTCTGTGTTGCGATGGTCATCATCCACACTATAATTATATCCACAAGGGGTGACTACCTGAAAGTACTTTTTCCCTGAAGGGGTTTTAATCTTTTTATCACTAATGCTTAATAATTGGCTGTTAACCTTACTCAATAGTTGTAAGATTCGAGTGACCTATGTTATTGCACTTATGATTCCAGCTGCCTTCGCTAATTAATTTGTAGCAACTGATTAGTGCTCTGACCTTAGCCTATTGGCCAACCTTAGCTCATCCTCATCAAACCAAGGGATTGAGACCAAAGGATTCAGCCATATGGAATCGCAGTCAATTATGCCAACCCTTTTGATGTTATGCCAGAAGACTGAACCTTGACCAAGGCCAAACGCTTCATTGGCTTTGATTCGCATTCATAGCATTATTTATTGGTTAGGAATGAATTCGCCAACATAACAGTCTTGTTGTTCTACAATCTGTACCAAGCTGGAACCGTTAATTTAAAACACTTCTCTTCTGAATCACAAAAATTGGTATGAGGTTTTTGATGGGTGGAAAAGGATGGAAAGTAAAATGGGGTTCTGAGACTGATCTGTGAGTTTGTAGCAACTGCAGCAATGAAAGTTTCACTGTTGTTCACAATTGGTAGAATGCTGAAGACTCGCATGGCACTTGGCATACATATTGGCTGTTTCTGCATGAACTGGCTGGTTGTAGAAACCTAGCTTGTATATACATAGGCGCGCTGTTTGGTGAACGCTAAGACGAGCATCTCGAAATTGCATTCGGCAAATATCGCATGTCTACAGCCACCTTTAGGCCTGACACATGTAGCGGTTTTGACCGAAGTGTTTACCAAAAGGACGACTGAGTCAGTAGGTTCTTTATTGAGAGTGGGACATGGCAGATGGTGCATATCACCTGGCAGTTTTGAAACAGAGTCGGTGGGTCAAAGAGAAGAAACGGTTTTGACTTTAATGTTTACCAAGAGGAAAACCAAGTCGGTGAGTCGTTTCTTTATTGAGAGTGGGACATGGCAGATGGTGCATATCACCTGGCAGTTTTGAAACCGAGTCGGTGAGTCATTTCCTTATTGAGAGTGGGACATGGTAGACGGTGCATATCACGTGGCAGTTTTGAAACTGAGTCGGTGGGTCGAAGAGATAACCTTCAAGTCCGTTTCGACGAACCGCACTTATTGTTTTGCGTCCAACTACAACTATCTGTTTTTGACTTTTTTTTGTTCTTGATGATTCCGCAATACCAACTACAAATAATTGAAGCGTTCTTTTTTTCCAATGGTAATTAATACAGCAGGGATAGCAAAAGTATTCTAATAAAATAATCTTATAATAATATATTATAAGATTATTTTATAAGATGTAAAGAGTGTTTCTGGGATCAAGTAGATTTTTCCATTTCTAAGAATGGGTGTCTGAATTTATTAATTATTGTTATATTCCCAAAGTTTAGTTCGCATCCAAGTTGATTGTTTCCGGAGCCTTAAATGAGTTTTTCCTTACTTCTTGTATCAATATTTTCAATTGAGGTAGGTTTAACAGGGTTCCATTGTCACCGTAATACAGTTTTGCACCAACGATGAAGTGTTTACTGTAAATAAGACTTACCTTAAGGGTTTCAAAAGCTTTCGTGTAAACGTTTAAATGTTCTTTTATTTTCTGAGGAAGCTCCAGTGTTTCCTCTTTCAACATTGGCCAAAATTGAGCCGAGAGAATCATGCAAGTACAGTTGAACTCCTGAAAAGTTGCATATTTAAAATTACCAATCAAAGGAGCATTTGTCCAGCGTACCTGACTTGCTAGGCCGAAATTCGGTTCAGAATGCAAATGTGTATTCAATCTCTTAGAATCATAGATATCTTTCAGCATAACCTCACAGTAATGCAATTGTGAATCTCCGAATCTGAAATGAACCAAATAAATATTTTTTTTTTTTTAATAATCAGGGAATTTACAAGAAGACCTTAGTTTGAGAAGTTCTAGGTATCGTATTTCTTTTTCTGTATTGTAACTATGCTGTAGAAGAAGACGATCTGCCAGGAGGCTTCTGTACTCGTGCACAAACATTTCCTTACTGCCATAAACTGTTACAAGCATTGAGACTATATCTCTACCGTTGAGCCGTTCCCTATTTGGTTTCGCTGGAATTAAATTATCAAATTAAAATACAATAATTACAGTAAGAACATCAAAATCCTACTGTGCGCGTCAATAGGGTCAGGCGTCCAGTCTTCCCAATGAACCGGATCCTGCATTCCAGTTTCTTCCCCTCGTACTAGCTCATCGGCCAGCTCTCCAGGCCCATCTTCGGTCAAGCTCATAACAATGCACCTCATTGTGTCATCACGGCCTCTGAGATAATGCCTAAAAATATCCAAATTAACTTAAATTGCTACGTTTTAAAAAAATCATTAACTAATATTACCTTACTGGCATTGTAACTGTTTCCAAAAGGATTCCAGTAGAATCTAAATGTCTCAGGGCCCGGATGGACGCGACATAAGCCGTGATTATGTCCGATGTGTTCACACCCGGGTGAAGTAACCTAGTCTGCAGTACGTTCTGCAATTTAGTTGTTAAATATTGTCGAAGGTCCGTCTTCTCCAAGCAGACTTTCAAGTCTTCAATGGCGGCTCCGGAATCCGGATATTCTATCAAGAGACAGGATTTTCCATCAAGGACGAAATGTTACAACTGTATTGTTCAAATTTTGAAATACTACCTATGATTATATTGAACAATTGTTCTATCCTGGTCTTCGTGTAGGTTTCATACAGGAGATGATTCAATTTCATCTTAAACGTGTTCAAACTTTTCTTCGTAAATGGACAGTCTGGACCGCTGCTGTACAAACGCGTCAGCCAACCAAAAACTACAGTGCTTAACCACTAAGATTTAAACAAATAAATATATACACACAATAAAAGTAAAAATTTGGTTGTAAAATAAGTCCATAATGTTTTTTGATGGGAAAATCAATGAAATAATCTATGTATCTATAGAGACAGGATTTTTTTGCAGTTGCATATTTTGTTTGCCACCACATACGACTGAGGAAATCAATTATCTATCCAAACCATGTATCTAGGAAGCTGTAGGTTAAATTTTATAAAGCATATTTTGTGTAGGAATCTGTTTGACGTTTGAGTCAAGCATTGACGGTGAATGATGGAAAGTTTGATTGATTGGAGCGCTTGACTGTTTACAAGGGTTTTGATCAATCTTTCCGTCAGTTGAAATTTTCTTGGTTCATTCTGGGAATGTTTCTGTAGTCTGGTTCTGTTTCGCATAGAATTTTTTTGAACTGGACCCTCATTCAGTTCGTCTAACTTCTCTCCTATCTAACCCCCACCGAAGTCCTTGAGGCCATAACCAAATCCCACTCCAAGGCCATTGGAGTTGATGGCATCCCTATCCATTTTCTTAAACTCTGCCTCCCGATATTACTACCTGTTCTACTTCACATCTATAACTACTCACTCCAAAACTCTGTTTTTCTGGCCTGGCAAAAAGCCCTTGTCCACCCTGTCAACAAAACCCCCAACCCATCCTCCCCTACAGACTACCATCCCAATTCCATCCTCTCAAACCTAGAAAGATTAGTCCAAGCACCTTGAACAGTCCCATCTTCTTAATCCCCTCCAAACTGGCTTCCGCCAAGGCTATTCCACCCAATCAGCACTAATAAAAATTACCAGTGACCTCCACTTAGCAATGGACCAACAGAAAGTTACTATACTTGTCCTTCTTGATTTCCTTACTCTTCTCTCCTCTCTAAACTCGAATCTTTTTCCTTCCAGCACCATCCACTCCTGGTTCGTTCCACTCCTACCTTACCAATCACCACCAAGCTGCCTCCCTTCCTAATGGCCTTACCTCCTCCTTCCTCCCACTAAAATCTAGGGTGCCCCAAGGCTCTAGCATCTCTCCTATACTTTTTTCCATTTATATCAACGACCTGTCTGACTCCATCCAATTCTGTAACTATCACCTACATGCCGATGACTCCCAAATCCTTCCACCCTTCCGATCTTCACTCGGCCATTCTCAAGATCCAAAAAGCCTTAAACTCCATCAACAAATGGGCCCATAAAAATTCCCTAGTCCTCAATCCGTCCAAATACCCGCCATAAGTATTGGGTCAAGGCAACTCCTCAATTCCCTCCCCAGCAACCCACCTCTCATGCTAAATAACCATCCCATCCCCTTCTGCTCGTCAGTTAAAAACCTAGGAGTAGTCTTTGACCAAAACCTTTCCCGGCATTCTCACATTTCTCAAATTTCCCGCCATTCCATTGCCTCCCTCAGCCTGTTTCGTCAGTCCTGGCTTCTCTTATCTTTCTCCACCCGCAAACTTCTTGTATCTTCCCTTATACTTCCCTTCTTCGATTATAGCTGTTTGGCATACGGTGGTCTCTCGGAGGGGGAAGCGTATTATGAATTGTTGCGTAAGATTTGTATACGGCACCCCACAGGGATCCCGGGTGTCGGGGTTGTACTCCCAACTTTCCCCTCCTTCCGTGCATAGTATTTCCTAAATTGCTTTCTTTTCCAGTCCATCCACACTCGTCCTCCTTAAATCATCCAATCCCTCCAATTCAACTCCTCACATCTCACTCGTAAGACCCGCTCATCCCCAATCGCCCTTATCCTTCCGCAACATACAACCCATACCTTCGAAAGATCCTTTCTGATCCGAGCCCCTTAGCTCTGGAACTCCTTTCCCCTTTCTATTTGTCACGCTGCCTCCTTTTCCTCCTTTAAATCCCACCTGTATAATCACCTCCTCTCCCTCCAAGCAAAGACCGCACCTTAACATTTGTTATTTTTGTTTAATATTCTCGTAATTTTCTCTTCTGGCCTTCCTTACTGGTATACATTGTGTCAAGATTTCTATCTTTTTTTTACTTTTAACTTCATAGAAGAATACTTCCTTTATTTATTTCATGTAAATTATTCTTTGGGGGACACCAGTCCCAGAATAAAGTTATTTTTCTTCTTCTTCTTAAACGTTTATTAGTTAAACGTTAGTGATTTATACCACTCCTTTGACCACCGTCGTTTCCTCTTCTTGTTCTGCTTCTTCAGCACGATTGATAAAGTCAAGGCGAGGAAGCCAATATCTGTATTTGAAAACATTGTTTCAGCCGCGAAAATTTTAATATAGCTCTCAACTGAAGTCTTGCATAAAAAAGAACAGCACTACGTACCTGAGCAAAATGAGTTTTGAACAAAAAATTGAGGGTTGATTGAAGTGCGCATCAATCGATTGACTCAACCATTTGATCAGAATGATTGACCGTCTAGGCCCCCCTTTAGCTCTTATATTCAATATTCTCACAAATTCACTAATTTCGTGGTCCGCTTGACCAATTAATATGTTAAAATTAATTAAGGTTTTTAGTTGAGATGAAAAAAAGTTAATGGCACGAGCGGGATTCGAACCCACGATCTTCGGCTTGATACGCCGCTGCTCTACCACCTGAGCTATCGTGACCTCGATCCACTCGGACACCAACTTCCCATCACAACCACACCTTTTGAATTTTCCCCTCCTTTTTGCCATTTTTCAAAATTCATTGGAAACTAGGCACTGCATGGGTAAAATAACTTGTACATCGTCTAAGGCAGCTGACCTCATAAAAAAATGCTAATTTACACAAAAAGTAAAATTTTAAAAATATTTTAACAATGTTTTATAATTAATATTAAGACTATTTATGGAGAAAAAACTGCCAAAAAAAATTGGAGTGTCGATAGCGTTTCAAGCTCCTACATTCAACATGTTAAATGTTTCAAAATGAAAGAAGGATAAACTCGAATTATCAAAAAGCACTACGGGCTTGTTTTATAATAATAATTAATTATTGAAGCTATATATAAATCTTACTGATTCGAGTGACGGTATGAAAGAAACATCAAAACTTCCTTTACAAGTGTCTTGTATATGTGTTTCGATTTGTTTGTGAATTAATGACGTCAGGACATCTCCCGCTATTCTTTCAAGCAGTTCCAACTCAATTAGAATCCTAAAAAACGTTTAAACAAATTTATCAATTTATACAATCTTTCTGTCTGAACTACGTTTGAATTCAATAATAATTTTAAAAATATAGATTTAATGTTTCATTTCATTACCTATTTGTTGAATGAAAGTCTTCTATTATTTTTTCACACCGGCATTGTTCTAACTCAAAAGAACAGCCTCCGCACTGAAGTCCATCTTCTCCAGATTCATTCATATCTGAAACCATCCAGCGTTAGAAATGAAATTTATAAAAAATTGTTGTACAAACATGCCTCGGTTTGATTTGTCAAAATGGTAGAAAACTTTAAAAGAGAGTTTATAAAACTCTTCCACGATGTTCTTATGTGAACGGACGGGAAGTTGGGACTGTAGAGTTGACGTAATGATGTATTTTAACACGACCCAAAGGTTTTCTTCTCCATAAATTTCCCTTTGAACCTCCAGCCTTTTTCTCATATCTTCCAGGCGTTGGAAGACCGGAATGAACTGGCAGTACCTCTGGTGGAGCTTGTGGACGGTAAATTTGAACCTTTCAAAACCGCTGTCAATGCTGGGCAATTGGAACTCCTGCCAGAACTCGGGTACTATCCACGTCCGCAAATGTTCTTCGATTTTGTCTATTATCAGATCTTCAACGAGGCACAGGAGGTCGCTTTCTCTAAGCCCATTCTCAAGAAAGCGGCATTCATCTTCACTCAACAGTGGTGGGTTGAACTGAAAAAAAAAACTAGCCTAAAAAAAAATGTTTCCGCAGAATGTAAATCAAAGGATAAATCATTCTAAAAAGTTTTTCAAATCTAAAGTGAAAAACTGTTCCAGTGTTGGACATAAATGGCCAATCTGGCAAATAATAGTCACATCAAAGAGAATAATGAGACGTTTAGAAGTTTCTGCACTTGTAGTGGTTGTTTTCATTGCCCCTGTGATATATAGGTTTGCTAATCTTTGTATGCTGCAGTGTTTGGGCAGCTAGTTTTTGTTGAGCTTTGGTTCACCAGATTAATTTATCCATAGGTTATTTTGGGTCTTACTGCCGGGTATGGCCGTTGGGGCATTTTCAGTTTTGCCTAGGGTTCTTCTTGTAGTTGTAGCTAGCCTTACTCCATCATGGCTCACGTCCAGGGATTTAGAAATAAATAAAAATTTCTGAAGGATTCTTAACAAGCACTTGAGAATAAGCACAATAGACACCTGAGAAGGATTGGTATGAACCCACACATAATGCAGAGATTCTGCAAAAGCCCCAATGCACCTATTAACTGTGCCTTGAAGGAGGAAATATTTTGGGATGTATAACATAACCCTAGAAGAAATTGAATCACTAAAACCATGCCTCAAAAATCAAAAGTTCCTTGATGAATTGGAACTCACCGGCGTTCATATAGGTACAAACTCAAGTCAATATTTATCAGGGGTAAAAAAATAGGTACAGGGTCTCTTAAAATTTGTCAAAACATACAATAGAATCTGACAGCAATATAGGAGATAGCACTAGATAGCGTAATAATGTCTACCCCCATCATCCAAGGCATTAAAGGGGACTTAAATTCGACTAAGTATGATATTGTGCTGCAATATTTCAGTCAAATGTACAGAAAGACCCAAATAAAAAAAAAAGGAATGGTATTGGTTCAAATGAATTCATTCACTGACCCACTGAAAGACCAACCACCATTAACTTCAACATATATTATGCTCAACCAAGTCAAACATTTAGTCCTCTTTGGGGGTGCAATTTGATCAGGACAATGAAGTTCTTTAATGTGTGCAGTTTAATGCACCTGGCACATGACCTTATCACACGTTTAGTTTCTCAAGATAGGAGCGACACACCTCCATGTTACTGTACCTATCCCACTACTTTTGTAAGGCCATCTCAGTATCTAAGAACAAGGTGACCTCCTGCTAGCTCCTCCCAAGGGGAATCGTCAATATTGTGCATCCAACCATGTACTGCGTATCAGTGGACAACCAGTCACAAGGTACTGAAATGCATCAGTTAGGCTTTTGACTATACTATCTATAGAGAGAAGATGACTCTCATGGTGAATTTCCCAGAGTGTTAGGACCCCTCCAGCATCGGAACTACCGGATCCGCTCTGGTCGTGGTTTTGTTTAAAGTGGAATTTCTAAATAAAACTGATAATGACACGGCTCAACTCACCACTAAACCATTATGATTCCATTACTACATAGCATGCTACTGGGCTTGGAACTTGGATCTACCCCATAGTTCTGTCGGTTATGCACCCTCTCTTGTCTTTGCAGACAGGATCTGGCACCCTACCCGTCTGTGCTACTGATCAAGCAGCTGCTGGCCACCTGCTGACATACAGTCAACATGCAAATACAGCTTGTGCTTTAGAGAGTTCACCAAGGCTACACCATTATGTTTGCCTGGATACCCCTTTGCATCCTGCATTAGGAAAGGTCTTAAGAAAATATACTGAAAGACCTAGATTGAGAAAGGGAATGCCAGAGAACATGAGGCTCATTTTTCAGGCTACACCGTATGCCTCAGGCATAACGTAACCTTTGGCACAGTGATTCCAAAATTATGGAGGTACGGTTCCTCTGGGTGGATGAGAGAGGCAAGAATAATTATTCAAGTTCCAAACAAATCGATCGCCATCTCAACCACCCCACCTCAAGGGATGATTCTGAGATTGTGTGCCCGCCCTGCACACATCCCGGATTAAGAACTATTCATTCTCAGGTACTGTTCTCCACATGATACATTCAGGGGAAACAAAGTCAAACAATGTTAAATAAATATTTCAGACATCATCGTTAAGAATGGGAAAGGCTTTCTCTGAAAGAATCATCATGTCTGCCGGCTGGTCTATGCTGTTCAAGAGTAGAAATCAGGTAAGGATCCACATTCCACATTCACTATCCCAACCACCCCACCTTGAGGGATGATTCCGAGATTGTGTGCCCGCCCTACACACATCCCGGATTAAAAACTGTTCATTCTCAGGTACCCTTCTCCACATGAGAACATTCAGTGGAAACACAGTCAAACAATATTTCTCATATTTCAGACATCATCGTTATGAACGGGAAAGGCTTTCTCTGAAAGAGTCATGTCGGCAATTCTGGTCAAGAGTAAAAATCAGGTAAGGATCCACATTCGCTACCCCGACCACCCCACCTCGAGGGATGATTCCAAGACTGTATACCCGCCCAACAAACAACCCAAATTAAAAATTGTTCATTCTCAGGTACTCTTCTCCACATAAGTATATTCATGGGAAACCAAGTCAAAAAATGTATAAATAAACATTTCTCACATCATCGTTAAGAATGGGAAAGGCTTTCTCTGCAAGAGCCATCACGTCCGCCGGCTGGTCCATTCTGATCAAGAGTTGGAAGTCAGGTAGGGATCCACATTCCACATTCAAAACAATGCGCCGCAGCGGCCAAGCACAGCCGCAAAGGTAATCAGCCGAATGTTGTTATGGAAAGTCTCCAATGGAGTGGACAGAGCGCGTGCTGGAAATGTTTTCGAATATTCCCTCTTATATTTTGAATTTCTGTATAAACTGAGAACCAAAAAAACGTGGCCACCCTTAATATTTTTAATTATCTTTTAGACAATCCTCCATTGATTCTGGACAGCAATATTGGTCCGTTTTAAAGGATTAGAGGTAAGTAAAACAGATAAAATCTCCTATTTGTGTTTTCAATTGGATTTTGTAAATAAATCTCTAAATAGTCAATCTTTTCTTTGGTTGTTTTTATGTAAAGCTTCTTTCTAACGTTCCAGTCGTTTGTAGTTTTTTTTTTAAAGTTGTATTATGTTTAAATTGCAAATTTTAAGTGATGCAGATTCAGCTAGAATCATAGCATTGTTGGAAGATGGAAGGAGTCAAGCATATGTGGCTAGGTTACTTAACATTCCCAAAACAATTGTCCAAAGGATCTTCCATCGTTACCGAGTTACTGGATGTCACTCATATATATATTATGCAGGATTGGTGACCAAGACCCGAGGGGTTAAATGCCTGGGTAGACTCGTACCCCACCTAAAAGGTCCTGGACTTGGTCAGCTCACGTGTCCTGCATAAATCTCTTGGACTTGTTCACAAACCCCAAGATTTTGGACATTTAATCTCGGGGAGTGATTTGGTGATGTCCGCTCCTTCAAAGATTTCAAATCTAGACCTAGCATACCTATCACACTCAGCGAGGTAGTGCCTTGCTGTTTCTTCTTTTATTTCGTAAAAATGCATAAAGGATCTGATAAAATACCCATTACGGAGAGGTGTCTTCTCAATGGACAGTGGTCCGTCAGGGTACCTATCAGCCTCCTAATTCCCTTCCTTGAGTTAGAGAATAGCCATTTCGTTTCTGCTGGTTTGATATCCTTAACAAAATCCATCGATTGCCTGTATCCAGGGGATAGATTCCATTCCTTGTTTCATCCCCCAGTTTTTAATAGCTCATAGAGTGAGGTAATACTGGTTGTGGCCCGACAAGCTTTGTGCATCAGATGATGACAATAAAAGGATGGCCAACACCACCCAAACGTGACGAATAAGTATCAGTGTAGTGTTAATCTAAGTATCAGAGTGTGATAAATTAGATTTAATCGTATATATACACATATTGTAGTTTATTGTATATATAGTATTATTATGTAGAGGGGGACTCTCTTTCTCTCCTGAGCAGGGTTCAGTGTACGGGGAGATTGGGCACCCCTCATTAGCACGTAAGATATTTGTAAGGTGCGACCCTCACGTCATATCCCGACCAGGCACCTCCCCGTGGTCCATCCTGGGCATGGCTGCAGCCGTGGCTAATGCCTGGTGACGTGAGGGTTGGGCCTTCAGTGGTATATGGTTGCACGACCATCCTGTGTAAGTCCGGAAACGGACATAGGAAAAGGCAGCCTTAGACCTTTGAAGGTTGTGGCCTGACAAATGCAGTATTAGAGCGTTCTTTGGCCAGGCTATCTACCTCTTCATTTCCATGGTGTCCTTTATGTGCTGGTATCCAAATAAGGGTTACCTTGTTCTCAAACCCGGAAGAGATTCTATTGATAAGATCTACAGATTCCTCCACCAGTCTAGATGTTGACAAATCTTTTTGTAAAGACCTAAGGCTAGCCTGATTGTCAGAAAAAATTCTAATATCTTTTCCCTTGATTTTATTTTCTATAAGTGTTCTACAACACACATTAATGGCCCAGATTTTCGCCTGAAAAACGGAGATGTTATTGCCAAGAGAGGAGGAGATGTTGATACCTAATTTAGGTATATGAATTCCAGCACCACTTCCTTTACCTTTGATAAGTGAACCATCTGTATAGCAGTCTATGTTACGATGGTCATCATCCACACTATAGTTATATGCACATAGTTCATATAGTTAACCTTACTCAATAGTTGTAGGATTTTCGAGTGACCTATGTTATTGCACTTATGGTTCCAGCGCCTTCACTAATTAATCTGTAGCAACTGATTAGTGCTCTGACCTTAGCCTCTATGGATGTTATTCAACAAGGCATGGATCAGGTCACCATCATCTGATAGATAATCGTTTTAGTGTTTCGAATTTACTCCGTATTTGACATTCTACCATTTGTTGAGATCAAGCAACAACTTCAACAAGTTAGAAATGTTAATGACAGTTTGAAAGGCGAAAACTTTCAGAAGCTGGATTATTTGCGAGAAGGCCTGCCATTGGTCCTGAACTTCTGACAAAGCACAGAACAACTCGGTTAAGTTTTGCAAGAAAAGACATCAGTTGGTCTGTGCAAGATCGGAGTAAAATTTTGTTTTTGGATGAGTCAAGGTTTTGTTTGAGGTCTTCTGATGGCCGAGAGAGGGTTTGGAGAAAAACAGGAGAGCAATATATCGCCGCAACATTTTCATCCGGGGAAGCTGGTTGGTTGAGCAGGTATGGAAAGTCGCACAAATTTGATCTTCCTCAAGGGTTTTCAATATTGAAGATGTCCTATCAGAAGAAGTCCTTTTATGCCACTAATTGGCAACAGTTTTATTTTTAAGCATGACAATTGCAATAGCTACGATAGTTGGTGACTGCTTGGAACGGGTTTCAATTCAATAATTGGAGTGGCTATCATGTAGTCCTGACGTAAACCATATCAAACAAATTTAGTACTAGGGGTAAAAGATGGTAAAAAATCGTCCAGAAATGCCAGAGAATTTACTTGAGAATTTAAGAATGGCGCTGTTGGAGGAGTTTGAAAATATTCCGCAACACTTCAAAAGCTTATAAAATTGATGCCATGTCGAATGCAAGCTGTGATCAACAATTAGACTTTTCTTTTAAAAATATCCAGTATACAGCAAAAAATAAAAATTATAATGATTGCAAGAATTACTTTTGAAAGATTCAGTGGACCTTAGGAGGCCCGGGTACGAGGGAGCACATAATATTACACCTAATAAACATGGATGATTTTAAGCTGTATGCGTCCAAAGAAGTCCACCTAAGAATGCTACTGGACATAGGTGGTTTTCAGAGGATATCTGGATCTCCTTTGATCTAAAAAACTTGCCAAACACAATCTATCAATTTTGAAGAAGTCTGGATGGCAATTCACCATGGAATAATTCCGCAAGAACCAAGGGTAGTAATACTCAGAACATGTAAATTTGTTAAGTTTGTATTGGAACGGTGAGACAGCAGTAGCTCTCCCTGAAAGCCAGACTTCTGAACGTTTAAGTTTGTGTTAGTGTCAAGGTTGAGAGTGATTGTTGGGAAAAAGGTGCTCTCTTCCTTCAGCTGTGGCCTTCAACAAACAAATAAAATATTTTATTTACCATAATTCATATGAAATAATGCACTGTACAGCATGGAAAATTCCGTCTGCCGGAGGTCAATACATCAATAAAACAACAGTAAAAAAAGAAAATTAAATAAAAAATGTAGAACATAAAAGCAAATCTAACAATTTAAATAAAATAGAAAATCTGTATTTGAAGAAAACTTCTTTTATTTCTTTTCGTTTTTCTTCAAACACAGATTCTCTACTGTACAATTCCATAGCTTGGACTGTACTACTTTAGACAAAATATTAAATTTAAATAAAATTGAAAATCCTCTTTAAAATTTATGCTTGTTAACAAACTCATACCTGCATTGCCATGCATTTGTACAATATTTTCTATGAGCGAGATTGGGTCAGTTTTTTAAATATTTTTTTTAAGCCTGATGATGATTAATTCATTTCTAGTCAAGAAGCCACAGTTTAAGCAGAGCAAATAAATTTCTATCAAATATAGCATTCACAGTGACCTTTATACAACTGAAAGTGAGCTAACCATTTTTTTTTATTATTAATCATTATAATTAAGGTTTTTAGTTGAGATGAAAAAAAGTTAATGGCACGAGCGGGATTCGAACCCACGATCTTCGGCTAGATACGCCGCTACTCTACCACTTGAGCTATCGTGACCTCGATCCACTCGGACATCAACTTCCTATCTCAACCCCACCTTATGAGTTTTCCCTCCTTTTATTTAATTTATTATTAATAAAATACATAAATTAATTAATTCTCTATTTAAGGAATTGTACAAATAAATAATAAAAAGTGAACCATTTGAAAAATAAAATTACATAAATATATTTAAAAAAAATTATCCAGTTTTGTAAATACAATTTAGACATAGTGTGGAGTTGCAATTTAAATTATAATGCTTTAAACCCCTAAAAAAATAAAAATAAGAATTGTGAAAATTGGTAAAATAATAAAATAAGAATTGTTTGCTTACATTAACTGTACTGTTTATTTTAATTAAATTCTTCTACATTCGTTTAAGAAAAATTTGTCCAGCATGAAGAACTAAGAAAGGATCTTTTTTTTATATATATATACAACTTCAACGAAACTTTGTTATTTTACCCTTATCCATTTAATGAAGTAAATGAATTAATAATTCTATGCCGAGTAGGAAAATGGAGATGACCACTCCAGCCAAAAAGGCGCCCACAGCGACGAACACCACTTCCAAAGTCACGTGCACAAAGCGGATGTTGCCGTAACACGAGGGTGTCATAGGGTACCAAAACTTCTTCAACCTGTTTGACAAGCCATTCTCCTTGATCCAGATAAGGCTGTAAAATTTAATATTAAAAAAAATTAAGAATATAATTTAAAAAACTCACCCTTGGTTAAATAGTTCTTTGTAAGAGGAATTTTTCTCAACGGTCAGGCAGACAGGGAAAGGATTGATTGTTTCGATTTCAGTAATCTCGCATTTTTCCGAATCTGAGAACTTGCGAGACACCTCCCAATATACAGCGTGATCATCAGTGCAAAACGCAAACCTTTCGGTTCTCACCTTTTCCACCCCTTTTTCAACTGTCTGTGTAATTTTTTCCTTTTCAAGTTTAGCACGGGTTTCAGGCTTCAAAATAAATCCCCAACTCTGAAAAAAAGAAGATACGATAATAATTTCAGCCTCTTGAATTGGTTAGGGATGGTTAGGGATGCTTCTTTTCACCTTGCTATAGTTCGTCAAATAATTATCTTTTATAATGCCTAATTCCATTAATTGGCTTTTTAAAAGCTGTTCGACCGTCTGTATCGAATTGGGAGCAGGTGTCAAGAGGCCGTGCAGTGTAGCAGCGTTGTAGTATGTAGACGCAAATAGCGCAAACAGCAGTAAAGCAATACTCGTCATTTTCATTGAAGTTGTATAAGGATTTGTAATTAAGCCTGAAATAATTTGACAATAAATCATACACAATTCAATATTCACTAATCAATGATATATTTTTCAAAATCAGCAATTTATATTAATCATCAAATCAATTTATATTAAGTAGTCTATTTGTATAAAAGTTGAATTGATGAAAAGTTAAAATAAGTGAGAAGTTTAGGAGACAGACCAAGTAAAGTGGTCAAGTGGTTAGTTCAACATGTATTCACTGACTTGTAGGTTAACCACTACCGCCAATTTTTCTATCAACGGTGTCCATTGTCTAAATAGACAATATTTTGTCTTTCTACCAGTCTTAGGGGATTTTTTGTCAACTGGTAAAAAAATATATTAATAATATATTAAATGTTGATGGTGGGTGTTGATCTGTGAGTCGGTGAGCATATATTGAACCGGCATTGAGTCTTCTGACTCGAGCATTTCAGCGTTGAGTTCCTCACTGAAGATTGCAGAAGGCCCAGCACTTGTAAAAAAATATATAATGTAGAAAAGAAAACACTTCACCTTGATAAGTCATGACTCCTATAACGTAAACAAACCCATCGCCAATTTCCGCGGCATTTTCTTTCTTGAAATATTTTCGGGTGAAGGATATGATTTCGCAGAAAAGTACAAACACTCCCATTGTTATCAATATGTATGTCCAAACTTCTGGGGAAAACGGCCGTATCAGAGCGTTATATGTTGACAAAAACTTCGGCTGGCGAAACATGAATATAAATCTGAAAAAGTGTTGGTTCAATTTTTGAAATTTTTTTTATCGCGTTTTTTATGACAACCTTAATTTCATCATGGGCACTAAGTACTGGACTAAATCCCTGAAGTCATCCATTGGCTGCATGGGAACTGTAGCGACATCAGCCTTTCCCTGGGATATGTACTTAACCAGCCCAGTCCAGTTCCCTTTGGCAACTTCACTGCCCAATGTGGAAGATCTGGTTATGTTCATTCTAAATATAAAGATTTAAAAACTTAAGAATAAAAGTCATGCAATGTAGTTGAAGTGAATTGTTCATTATTTTAAGAAGTTATTAGTTTGGTTCTAGTTGTTTTTGGGTCTTTAGTAATCATGGACAATTTGAATAGTAGTTTAGGTCAGCTAGCTACAATAATTATTGTATTATCTTTTTCTAAATGAACATCTATGCTTTTATAGCCATAAACGTTTACTTGAAAATAACTTCCATTATTAATAGGATACACATTACTTGAAGACTAGCCATTTCTCCAAGTATAGCTGATACATGAAATGCTCCCTGTTGTATATTTCTGCTTCCGGGAAGTAAGTTTGGTCGGTCAACTTTTGGGACATGTTCTGATCGTCATTGTCCAATTTCAGTTCTGTAACCTAAAATAAAAGGGTAAAATTTGAAAAGGTTTTAAGAAAATGTTTGTAAATTGAAACAGCTTACAAGTGCAGCGGTTAAAGTGATACCGTCTAAATCAGTTCTTTTATTTTTTTCTAAACGAAAATCCAATCTGCTCAAGACACCGCAGTGGTACGCCTGGAGATGGTACTGAGGAGCGGTTTTGTAAATATCATACAGCGAACTGTTTGAAAGCCGGAGGATGACGTCTGAGCTGATTCCCAATGGAAGAGATTTCAGTTTTTTTAATATGGCAAGGCTTTCAGCATACAGCAACCAAGCAAAACTGACATTGAAAGTAGTCACATCCTAAAAAAAATTATTGGTCAAAATACTACAAGTACGCAAAATATAATTGTTAATTATGATACACAACTTAACAACTATTACTTTGATTGCAATTGTCCCCCTGGAGGAGTACTATAACAAGCTTTATAGTGACTGATAGCGGACAACCTCCTACACAATGGTACCCAAATGACACTGTCATAATTATCAGAGTTAAATTAGACCATAGTCCAGTAGAATTAATGCAAAAAGCCTTAAATTTAACACTGAGATGTTATGTGAAACAGAAAGCATAACAAAGAAGTTATGTACTTAGGAATAGTTTGTGACCAAAGGCTAACATGACAACAAGAAAGCCATGGGCCACATCCTAACACATTCCTTCATGGAGTCTGACAGCAAACCCGCCTCCATTTCTCACGTACACCACATCGGGAGAGAGAGAGAGAGAGAGAGAGAGAGAGAGAGAGAGAGAGAGAGAGAGAGAGAGAGAGAGAGAGAGAGAGAGAGAGTCATGTTTCACTATTTTTTATTATTACGTATTTTCTTCATTAGGTTTTTTGTTAACAAAAGATGTCATTTTATTAGCGAAAAAGTGAAAAAGAGAGAGAAAGAAAGAGAGAGAAAGGGAGAGAGAGAGAGAGAGGGAGAGAGAGAGAGAGNAGAGAGAGAGAGAGAGAGAGAGAGAGAGAGAGAGAGAGAGTGAGAGAAATATGTTCTACAATTTTTTGTGATATTTTCTTACTTACAGTTTTTGTTGACAAAAGATGTTAATTTTATTAGTGCAATATGGGGAAAAAGTGAAAGAGAGAGAGAGAGAGAGTGAGAGAACAAGAAAGAGAACGAGAAAGAGAGAGAGAGTCATGTTTCACAATTTTTTATTATTACGTATTTTCTTCATCAGGTTTTTTGTTAACAAAAGATGTCATTTTATTTTATTAGGGAAAAAGTGAAAGAGAGAGAGAGAGAGAGAGAGAGAGAGTGAGAGAGAGAGAGAGAGAGAGAGAAAGAGAGAGTGAGAGAGATATTTTTCATAATTTTTTGTGATATTTTCTTACTTACAGTTTTTGTTAACAAAAGATGTTCGTTTTCCTTACAATTTAAGTCTATGTACATTCCTTGAACATAGGAACTGGAAGAAACGAACCTCTTTCTGTCTTTTACTGCAATGTTTACCATAAGGTTCTTATTTTCGATCATACTCTCTGATAGTTGTTTTGCATCTGTAAAAGCAAATCTTGTCCGTTTAAATTTTCACAGCAGGGATGCCAATTTTAGACCAACCATCCAGATCGCAAAAGAAAACGTTGAGAACATTTATATTCTTCCGTAAAAAATATTTCGTAATGAAATGCTCCTTGCAGTCCGCCAAAAGGACGAGGCTGAGCATCAGAAGTGGCCAGTTCATTGCTTATTTCTTTTGTGACAAAAAGCGCGAATTAACCGACGATAAAGAAATTGTCCAATTATAACAAGAAATGGTTTTGATGTTAGATTGCTTAATTAAATATTTATTGTATGATTAAGGGCCGAAAACCTTTGATTTCTTATTTTACTGATTATTTATTATAAAACGATTCCTTTCTTATGGTTACATTAGGTTGCAAATATTGAAATAGGTCGAATTATTCTCTTTCCTTCCACACATAAAATACGTAATAATTCAAAAAATCAATAAACTTCAAAAGCTCAACGCAATATGAAGGAAAATCATATATTTGCATTTTTCTAACTAAATATCAATTGACCCTTCTAACTTGACATAATTTTTGTTTGACATGGCTGTTCAGAAAGGAGTCAGTTAAAGACTTTTCAAAAATATTTTCATTGAACTTTCTTCTTACACTGCTGGAGGAAATCGTAACATTTCGGACTTGTCTTATCAGATTTCTTATATCATTTCACGTACTGCTGTGTTTTTGCAGGCCTGACTGATGAACCTATCGTCTCTCTGGTCTGCAGACCTAGGTCAACCCTGGCCTTCTAGTGCAAAGTTTTTCTGAAGCGCCAAAGAACCTTCAAAGAGTGCCTTACACTTAGTCTCCTGGCGACTTCACCCTGGCTGTATCCTTCCTAATAATTTTATGACCCCGACAGTTTCATGCTCATACTAATGCTCAATTTTTCAAATAAATGAAATCAACAAAGGAGAAAGATGAACTCTTTAAGAGTAACAGAATGGAAGGGCTTAACGGTACTTTTTGTGCAAATTGGATTAATAAACAAAGGAACTAAACAAAACATTATTTACTGTTTATTTTGACTAAGATTTTTAATTACAGTTAATTACCTGTAACTAATGTACAAAGATAATGGATTGAATTTTAAACTAAATAAATTGAGCGGTGCATTAAATTGTTAGTTAAATTTTAATCTATCGTTAAACGATTTTTCAGTGTTTTGGTGAATTTTCTTTCAAACCATCATAATTAAATAATTGTTATTAAAGTTTATGATTTTTTGAGTGTAAAATCAACCGCACTGGTCGAGCGGTTAGGGTGTCAAAATTGAAATTGACACAATAGCAATAATTATAATATGAAAAATACCCGTTTTTTACATCACCAAACTGATAGTTGGTCATTAAGTGCTTCTATGGCACGAATTACTTTATTTATAAGCTAGTTTATTTATCAGCTAGTTCTGATCTGTAATTGCTTGTAGTCTGCCTTAAGTGCCAGGCCAACATTTCGGCAATACTCACAAGATTATTCAGAAATCGTGACATGCGGTCTGGTGTGTCGTAGGTTTACAAAAACATTTTCTTTATCGTGCCAACGTTTCGATTTTTATTGAGGTCATCTTCAGGGATTTATAAATATTGTTTAAATTTGGGTGGTGTTTATGACCGTTAGTCGATGATTATTCACAGATGCTGAGATGCGGTCTGGTGTGATGTAGGTTTCAGGAAAACATTTTCTTTATCGTGCCAACGTTTAGATCTTTATTGAGATCATCTTCAGGGCCTGGGATTTACAAACATTGTTTAAATTTAACAAATACGTGTAGGATGTGGAAAAATGTGAATTTATACAATGCAAAAATAATATTTTTTATACTCATTCAAAGTATTTCTACTCACAAGTCTTGCGGGTTCACGGGTCTTCCTTTGAAAATATGAAAAACACATTTTTGAATTTTGACCATTTTAAGTAAATTTCTTGTCTACAATAAAATCAAGATTTCAACCTTATGAAAGACCCCTAAATAGAACAAAACACTCCGCTTTGCCCTATTGACATTGTGCCACACTAGTAGTTCTGGATTTGGATCCCAGCAGAGCATATCGCTTTTTAATTGATGAAACTAAGGGAAAAAAGGAATAAATGGTTTCACCCCTTGACCACACCACCCAATTGGAAGTTGGACAGTAAAGCCTTCTTATGACATGAATTTATTTATTTATAAACGACAAATTTATCAGCTAGATGATTCTAATCTGTAATTGCTTGTAGTCTGCCTTAACGGCGAGCCAGACCAACATTTCTGCAACATTCAGAAGTCTTGCGGGTTCAAGGGTCTGAAAATATGAAAAATACACATTTTTGAATATACTTTTTAAAATCTAGAATCAAAAGACCCCTAAATAGGAAAAATCATTCCTATTTTGACCTATTGACATTGTACCACACTAGTAGTTCTGGATTTGGATCCCAGCAGAGCATATCGCTTTTTAATTGATTATAATATGAAAAAAAGGAATAAGTGATTTGACCCATTGAACACACCACCCAAATGTTAGTTGGACATTAAAACTTCCTATTACATGAATTACTTTATTTATAAACGACAAAATTATCAGCTAGTTGATTCTATTCTGTAATTGCTTTTAGTCTGCCTTAACGGCGCGCCAGACCAACATTTCTGCAACACTCACCAGTCTTGCGGGTTCAAGGATCTCCCATTAAAAATATGTAGTTGTCAGCAAGATGTGCATTAGGAAACAAACACATAATTTAAATTAAACCTGAGGAGGTTGTCACCTGGTAACATAAAGTAAACTGATTGAATTTAACAATAAAGAAGTGAGACGAAACTCAAGAGCCAGACGGATTTCCCAGGAAAAATTGAGCTTGCCCCCCTTCATCGAAACCAGTTTTTTTTCAACAAAATGCAAAATTTTTGGGCCTTCCAGAAGGGCTATCCGAAAAGGTGGATCTACCGCTAGAAGCTCATTGAATGGAGAACTTTTGAGGGAATTCGCAAAGCTCCAGGAGTTTGTAGTTATTAACAGTTAATTCAACATTTAAAAAAATTCCAAATTTCAGCATTTTTGTTTTTTCTGAATTTTTCGTGCAAAATTTTTTCATCAATTCTGCAATGTAAATAGGTTTACTTTCAGCAAATTTAACGTTCTTTCAGGTGGCACAAACCAGATTTTTCTACAGTCAGTAATTCTGAATTTATAAGCAATTTAGTGGATCTATGTCGAAAAATTAAAAAAAAAAAAAAAATCCAAAACCTGAAATTACTTCTTTACTAATGAGATTGGACATGGGTTCATAGAAACTTTTTTGTTGCATATGGTGAGTAGAAACACCTCTTGAAATTGTCGACACTTATCGCCAGTCACCCTGTATATTAGTGCTAATTTTTGGGAAATTTTTTACAAAAACCATAACTGTTAATAATGAAAAAACACATTTTTGAATAGACTTTTTAAAATCTAGAATCACAAAGACCCCTAAATTAATCAGTCTAGAAACCTGGATGATCATTTTAAGTAAATTTCTTGTCTACAATAAAATCAAGATTTCAACATCATGAAAAACCCGTAAATAGAAAAAAATCACTCCGCTTTTGCCCTATTGACATTGTGCCACACTAGTAGTTCTGGATTTGGATCCCAGCAGAGCATATCGCTTTTAAATTGATGAAACTAAGGGAAAAAAGAAATAAGTGGTTTGACTCCAAGGAGTGGGAATCAAGATCCCACCACCCAATATGTAGTTGGACATTAAAGTCTTCCTATGACATGAATTTATTTATTTATACACGACAAATTTACCAGCTAGTTGATTCTAATCTGTAATTACTTGTAGTCTGCCTTAACGGCGCGTCAGACCAACATTTCTGCAACACTCATCAGTCTTGCGGGTTCAAGGGTCTGTAAATATGAAAAAGACATTTTTGATTAGACTTTTTAAAACCAAGAATCACAAAGACCCTAAATAGGAAAAATTACTCCGATTTTGTCCTATTGACATTGTGCCACTTAGCAGTTTTGGGTTTGAATCCCAGCAGAGCACATTGCTTTTCAATTAATTATAATATGAAAAAAAGGCGATAAAGTGGTTTGACCCTTCGATGAAAAAGGATATAATTGGTTGTTGTTCATGGAGGGTCTTGGACGACCTGTGTCGATGTGGATGAAATTTTGGAACATCGTGCGTTGCATATCCTCGATGAAATCAGCGACACTCCTATTCTAATGAACGATAACGCCCGTGGACAGGTCGCACGCATAGTACAAACCTACATTCAACAGCATGGTATGGTAAAAAGGATACTAGGAAGCGGGGTTTGCACTCCGCAGGCACTGCAGCCTTCTGGCTTATTGTACCTTCCTAGTTCCTTAGTTAAGTGCAATAGACTCAATCCTTCGTTTTAGAAGTATCAGACCATTGACTGTCGCTGCTGCAATCTGATTCCCTAAGATTTCTCCGTATATTAGGTTAAATCTCCATTGAGCTGTTGCGAAGTCAAAGATGACATGGGTGGCTGTTTCCTCCTCCTCATTACATAATCTGCAAATGGGATCATCGTTGTATATACCCATGTTGTGTAGATGTTTTCTCAGATGCCAGTGACCGGTTAGTAGTTTGCATTGATGTGCGTATGACCGGCGTGATACCCTTGGGGAAGCGAAGGATCGGACCACCTAGGCTGAGCCTATGGCGTCCCTCGAATGCGCATGGCAGGTGTAGGCTGAACTCGATAGGAGGTTTTTACCGTAGGCGGTGCTCCTCTAGGGGGTGGAGCGAATCCGGAAGTTTCTACGCTAGGGAATACCTAATACTCTGGGAGATAGAGGTGGCCTTCTCTATCTATGGAGCGTGCGGGAGACCGGGCTGATGTATTTCGGCTCAAGTAAGAATAACCCGTGCGCGGCTTACGGTTTGATGCTCAATGCAGACCCGGCCACTTGCAATGGACAAGCGGGGAGGGAGGTTGTCTTGGCCTTTCGGGGCTGAGCTGCCTCTACGCCAATGCTGCGGCAGTAACACTATTCTGTCGTATGCGGAGGTGCGTCAGCTCTCATCTTGAGAATCAAAACGTTCGATAAGGCCGGAAGGCTAGGTGCGGACGTTAAAGATCCTCAGAGTCCTTTTTAGGATGACCGAATAAACTGACCGGTTAGTAGTCCTACCACTCCTCTGAGTTCGGCCCTATCTAATTGCAGCGATGTTTTTGCCAGTCTTGGTCATTCAACAGCATAACATCCGGGCCTTAACATGGCCAGCCGAATCTCCAGACTTGATCCCAATCGAGCATTTATGGGATAACCTCAAAAAACGATTAAGAGCTCGTCCATCTTGATACACTCCACGACCTTGAAAGGACTCTTCGTGAAGAATGGGCTAACCTCCAGCAAAGAGACATTTCCAGACTGGCAGAAAGTATGCCGAGCCGCCTTCGAGATGTAATTAAGGCAAGAGGAGAAATACGCAATATAGAAATGTTAACTAAAAATCTAATTAAAACAAATTTTATCTGTCCGTTTTTTTTTCATTTTTATTTTTCATTTTTCATTTTCTTTAGCAATTTACATTTTTTTAAAGTTTTTAGATAAAGACTCAATTATTAAACGTGAAACTTTTATTAATATATACAAATCAAGTTATATTACAAGTGGGCAGAATTTTTAGCCTGTCATTGCATTTTTAATCCTCATAATAAAATGTGTGCATGTATTAACAGATGTAACAGGTTGTCAGAATTGTTCGTATACATAGCCTGGTTTCTAAATTAAATCTCTATGAGATTTTAACGCGCCGGACCTTTATTATTTGAACCTTAACGGTTCGTTGTCGTATGTGAATTAGCAATTCTACGCCAAGTACGAAAATGGAAAAGACGACTCCTGCCAGGTAGATGCCCACGGCGATGACAACAGCTTCCAAAGTCACGTGCAGGAAGGTGATACTTCCGTAACAAGAGGGTGACATGGGGAACCAAAACCTCTTCGTTCTGTACGACAGGCCGTTCTCCTTGAGCCAGATAATACTGAAGAAAGAAAAAACAAGAATAATTTGACATAAAAGAAGAATAAAAGCACTACCACCCTCTGTTAAACAGTTCCTTGTTTGTAGAATTTCTGCCGACCATCCAACCGATGTGAAACGGATCTCTTGTTTCTATTTCGACGATTTCGCATTTTTCCGAATCGGAGAATTTCCGAGATATGTCCCAGTACGCGCCGAAGTCGTCGGTGCAGAACGCGAACCGTTTAGTCCTCATCATTTCTAATCCGGCATCGGCCGACATGACGCGACTTCTCTTTTCCAGCTGAGCTCGGGTCTCGGGTTTAAAGAAAAACGCCCAGCTCTGAGACAAAAAAAGGATCATGATTTACATATAAACTTTCATGGTTTTATGCTCACATTTCTATTCCCCGATAGATAATTAGCGTCTAAAATGCCTAATTCGAGCGAAGGATTTTTTACAAGCTGCTCGAGGGTCGGTACGGGGATCGGAACTGGTGTCAGGAGTCCGTGCATTATAGCAGCATTGTAGAATGTACTCACAAATAGTCCAAACAGTAGTAAAGCTATGCTCAAAATTCTCATCGAACATGTATTAGGAGTTTTCATTAATCCTGGAAAAGTTTTACTTCAATAAAGTAAATACATGTCAAAGACTGGAAAAGTTGCCTTGAAGTGCCATGATCCCTACGACGAAAATGAACCCAACGCCAGTTTCCGATGAATTTCCTTTACTCAATGATTTTCTGATGTATGAAATCGTTTCGTAAAAAACTACGAACAGCCCCATCGTAATGAACGTGTAAATCCAAGCCTCGGTGGAAAACGGCAGCATCAGAGCGTTGTAACTTCCCAAATATTTCTTCTGACGAAACATAAACACTATCCTGAAATATATCGTCTGAAAGGTCGAGTTTTGAAACTTTTACTCCAATTTTTATGAAAACCTCAACGTCGACAAAGAAACCAAGAATTTGACCACTTTCCCTCTGTCGTTCCTCAACTGTAATGGAGCTATAGAAACCTCTGCTTTGCCCTGAGACACTTCCCCGACCATCCCGTTCCAACTGCCATTACTGATTTGGTTGCCATACGAGGCAGATCTGAGAATGAATGTTCTAGAACAAAAAAACCCATTTATAAAAGAAACCAAATACCTCTTGATCTAAAATAAAATATTTGAATTTTTTTTACGAGGATTCACAACAGCAGAGGTTACAACAACCCTCGGAGTGGCGGTGTTTTTGAAAAAAAGCTCATGTCGGGTTCGAATGCCGGGCCGCTGGATTCGAACCCGGGACCTTTACCTTACAGTGATGGGCGCCGTTTCAAAGCCTAAACCGTTGCGGTCACGAACACCCCCAATATTTAAATTGAAATAATCCCAATATTGCCAGATCTGATTATTTTCATTGGAAAATTCCTTAATATTAAGATAAATTACTTGAAATTTAACAATTTCTGCAATTGTTGATGATACATGAAATGCTCCCTGTTGTATAACTCCGCTCGTGGGTAGTAAGTGGGGTCGTTATACTGGCGAGTGGTCTGGTAGTCGTTGTCTATTTTCACATCTGTATACTAAAAAAGAATGTTTGGATTTTAAAAGATTCCAGTGCCATTTATTTTAATTTAAAACCACTTACAAATGCAGCGGTTAGAGTGATACCTTCTAAATCGTTTTTTCTCTTTTGTTCCAAACGAAAATCCGACCTGCTCAAAACGCCGCAGTCGTACGCCTGAAGACTGTACTGTGGAGCGGTTTTGTAAACATCGTACAGAGAACCGTTCGCAAGTCGGAGGACGACATCAGAGCTGATTCCAAGAGGGAGAGACTTAAGATTTTTTAGAATGTCAATGCTTTCAGCAAACAGCAACCAGACAGCACTGATATTGAAGGTGTTCACGTCCTAAAACGTCATGAACTGTATAGGCTCATTCATCTAAGAGTAATCAAAAAAACATCTCTTTCATAATTTTTTAAAATTTGTTTGTATTACAGGGATTCAATACAGCAGAAGTCATAATAAACTCCAGAATTTGTCCGTTTTGGAAATAATTTAGGTTCGAATTGAGGGACTGAGATTCGAATCGGGAATTTTACAGCGTTGAGTCGCTGTCTTTCACCAGAGAGAGGAAGAGGGAGAGAGAGAGAGGGGGAGGGAGAGGAAGAGAGAGAGAAAGAGAGAGAGAGAGAGAGAGAGAGAGAGAGAGGGAAAGAGAGAGAGAGAGAAGTAGAGAGAGAGAGAGAGAGAGAGAGAGAGAGGGAGAGGAAGAGAGAGAGAGAGGGGGAGTCGTTTCGCAACTTTTTTGATTACGTATTTTCTTTATTAGGTTTTTTGTTAAGAAAAGATATTCATTTTATTAGTGCAATATGGGGAAAAAGTGTGTGTGTGTGTGAGAGAGAGAGAGAGAGAGAGAGAGAGAGAGAGAGAGAGAGAGAGAACGA
>NW_019392676.1:1496361-1631571 GCF_000648675.2 Cimex lectularius | reverse complement strand
TATGATTTTTATGCACGATTGAAAATAATTTGGCGAAAATATAAAATAAATTTAATTTTAACAATTGATACGTTAATTTTTTGTTGGCTGTGCGCCTGAATTTTTTCAGGATTAGCATTTGTTTAAACGGAAGCATTTTTCTGTATTTATTTAAAATGAAAATAAAGTTTGAAATGGTGAGCGTGCTTTCACTCTCTTTTCTTATTTATTTTTTTTTCTTCCATTTATTTTTAAATCTCCTTCCGTGGTCCGTAGTCACGCTTTCATATTTTACTTTTGCATTAATACTCATAATTCAAGACTCGCCCTCTGTTTTAAAAGCGCGTTCATGTCAATAATTCAAATTGAATTTTTCTACCTCAGAACACATTTTAATTGAAATGCTAAGAGTTTATTTTATTTAATTGTATCACGAATCCTCCCTGTCTTGTCTGTGGATATTTTGTTTTTGTTTTTCACATGAATAAATCACTTTTGCCCGACGCGTATATATCTTTATTTATATCCCGGACCCGGGGTTTTGGCCGAAAAAATAACGAACGGGAATTTATCGGTATCCGAAGCTTCTGTAATACCATAGAGGGAGAGAGATTTATGTTTTCGGGGGTGGGAAGTAAGGGAAAAGTGAGATTCCGCCTCGCCCAAGAATTGGTAGCAGGGCGGTTATAGGAATTGCTCTGCTGTCGCAGGACGGTGACGTTAAGGTGCCGAAGGGGTGGTTCGGGGGTGGTTTAGCCGGGCAGGGGGTTGGAGGTTTTCGTAATGAAAAGTGGATCCCGCTAAGTGATATGGGTGGTGCCGAGAGAAGGGCATCAATGCGGCTTAAGTCACGAAAGGTTTTTCAGAATTACGTTTCCTTTTACAATGATTATTCGGAGTTGTTGAATTCCTTCGGATAAAAAAAGAAATGTAAAAATTGTGTTGAAATTGAAAGACTTACATATTTCATGTTTGATTAAACAAATGTTTTTATATTCACAAAAAAGACCAATAATCAATTTCAGTACAGAGTAACTGTTATTTCTTGAACAATGTTAGCTCTGAAAGGATTTATAATTAAGGACTTTTTCAATATTTACCCTTAAAAAGAGAACAACAATAGCCAGGAAGCTTTATTATTAATTTGTTTTGTAGAGTACCTTGCATTATACAGGGTGAATTGCTACTCGTGCTACAAACTTCTCCAGTAGATTCTTCACCCTAAAATGAACAAAAAAGTTCATATTGTCCATGGTCCGATTCTCAACCATTTCAGAGTAATTTCGCTTTTTATCGATTTTGAAAGATATCACGTCCTGGCGTCGGAAAATCGTGATATCTTTTAATCTAAACATTTCTCTGAAAATCTAATAGCACCGTTGAAATTCCCGTTAATTTTTCAATAAGAAGATGACGGTGGCAAAATGTTTGGGCTAATTTTTTGTGTTTTATTTCAGCCAGAACTACAAAAAGAGTGGAAAATTGTGTAAATCGGAAAGTGTATAAAGTAATCCAGAGTTTCTAATTTTAGTCTCAGAAGGCAGCAAATTTGAGGAAAACTACCTGATTTAATAACGCTTCCAACGCACTCGTCATTTTCTTATTTAGTGGTTGTGAGACCAAGATGTTGATGACAAAAAGAGAAAAAATGGTGGTTCAAGGATTGCTAATGTTTGAGAGTGACTTGCTACTCGTGCTACAAACTTCACCAGTAGATTCTTGACCCTAAAATGAACAAAAAAGTTCATATTGACCATGGTCCGATTCTCAACCATTTCAGAGTAATTTCGCTTTTTATCGATTTTGAAAGATATCACGTCCTGGCGTCGGAAAATCGTGATATCTTTTAATCTAAACATTTCTCTTAAAATCTATAAGCACCGTTGAAATCCCCGTTAATTTTTCAATAAGAAGATGAAGGTGGCAAAACGTTTGGGTCTTTCTTCCTTGACCTTCTAGCTGTTTGTAAACTTCTTAAGCATTACATACTAAATGGGCATTAAATTAAATTAAAAAATTTCAATGGAATTATGATTTTGATTCTCTCTAAAAATTAACGGGGATTTCAACGGTGCTTATAGATTTTAAGAGAAATGTTTAGATTAAAAGATATCACGATTTTCCGACGCCAGGACGTGATATCTTTCAAAATCGATAAAAAGCGAAATTACTCTGAAATGGTTGAGAATCGGACCATGGACAATATGAACTTTTTTGTTCATTTTAGGGTGAAGAATCTACTGGAGAAGTTTGTAGCACGAGTAGCAATTCACCCTGTATAGAAAGGCTTAACGTCTAACTACCCTTTGGGGTAATTAAATATTTTAAAATTATATTAAGGCGGTATAAATAACACGTCAGCGTTTTTGTTCTGACATTGCTGAACTCTGGATCATCCAAATTACAACATATGGTTTTTTCAGAATATCAATGGCTGAAATACTCGATTAGACAGGATTTTTGAATTGAGAATCGCTAAGGCTTTGTGTTAGGTACATCCAGATAGGTAGTGTAGGTTACAACAAAGAAACTTTTGCACTGAGACATTCGGTAGGAATACTGGTAGAAATGATAAATAATGGAGTGAGTGTGGAGTTCAATCTTTTTTAAAAAGATGGTTCACACTCACATTAAGTTGTTTCGCAACAATCCAGTTGGACCTAAACTTCTCCATAATAAATAACCTAATAGAAATAGACGTATATAGAAAACCCACAACTACAGACACTATGATTCCAGCGGATTCTTCCCACCCATGGTCCCAAAAGGCTGCTGGTTTCATTTGGCTCATAGACCTTATGTTAAAACTTCCATTAACACCGGCTAATCATAAAAAAGAATTATAAACTATTAAAACCATAGCAAAAAAACAACGGGTATCTGGAAATATTGATTGATAGGTTGCTAGTTGAAAGAATAAAAAAATTAATTTAAAGGAATCAACAATAGGACTCAGCCACCCCACCATAAATGATTCATTAGGTTTCCGTTGTTTGCCATAGATTGGTGAATTATCGGAAAAAGTTAGTCAAATTTTTAAACAAGAAGGTTTCAGAATAGCGTATAGAAGTACGGGGTCACTAAAAAACATCCTCTCAAAACCTAAAGACAAGGTAGACAACTTTGCAAAAAGCGGGGTTTACCAACTCAATTGTAATGATTGTAATATTAAATATATAGGTCAAAGCGGTAGAGAAATAAAAACGAGAGTAAAAGAACTAAATCGAGCAAATTTTCGGAATTTAAGGACCATGTAAAAGAAACAAAACATAATTTCAATTCAAATTTAAATACAACAGTATTACATAGGTAGAGAACTAGATTGGTTAGAGAAATTTGAAATTAAAAAATGTAAAATTGAACATGGTGATAAAAACATTAATAATATAACAGATTTTGATTTACCTCCCATTTTAAATATGTACATAAATAATATTAAACGTCCATATAATTAAATTAATTATTCTAATAATTTAATAATATTAAGGTATTATTCTAATTTTTTTATCTTTTATCTTTAATCACTAATTTATAATTATTTTTTTACAGTATTTACTATTATAATAGTTATTTGTGTTATAATTCCCGCTTTTCGCACGTTCAATTTGAGCGCCATTAAAAAACCGCTCCTCATTGGAACGTCGCGTCGGTGGGGGTATCATAGGGTTACTTTTGCAATTCATGTCGAGAGACGTGTTTGTAGAAGTCCTTCAACCTGATGATGAGCTAAAGGGCTCGAAATCCGGATTGTTGCGAAACAACTTAATGTGAGTAGGAACCGTCTTTGGATACCAGCACATAAAGGTCATCATGGCAATGAAAAGGCGGATGGCCTAGCCAAAGAAGGTTCTAATACTGCGTTTGTTGGACCACAACCGGTATTACCTCACTCATGAGCACAGCGAAAGAGAGTATCAATAACTGGGGCATGAAACAATTCCTTAGGGAGTGGAATTTATCCCCCAGACACAGGCGATCCATCCAATCGAAAGAGTTTGTTAAGGCGATCAAACCAGCAGAATCGAAATGGCTCGTCTCTATCTCAAGGAAGGGAATTAGGAGGCTGATGGGTATTCTGACGGGCCACTGCCCACTGAGAAGACACCTCTTCGTAATGGGTATTTTACCAGACTCCTTTTGCCGTTTTTGTGAAATAAAAGAAGAAACGGCAAGGAACTACCTTGCAAAGTGGGTGGTATGCTAGGTCTAGATTTGAAATCTTTGAAGGAGAGGACATCACCAAATCACTCCCCGAGATAAAATGGTCCAAAATCTTGGGGTTTGTGAACAGGTCCAAGAGGTTTATGCAGGACACGTGAGCCGACCAAGTCCCGGACCTTTTAGCGATGGGGTACGAGTCTACACAGGCATTTAACCACCCCTCGGGTCTTGGTCGCCCACCCTGCATAATATATATACNGTATATATATATATATATATATATATATATATATATGTGTGTGTGTGTAATATAGGAACCATCTTTTTAGAAATGGTTGAACTTCTGGTACTTCCTGACTCCTGGGCTAAAGGTCAGAGCTTATATTCAGCTTCACGATTTTTATAAACTGTCATAGCTTCAGTTATACTGTTGGATTGTTCTTGTTTTAGTTGACAGTAACATTTGATTTTTACAGCGGTTTTTTTCTTCTTCTTGGTAAAACCTCGGTTACTCTCCTATATCATATTCATAAATTCCATTTGTTGAAAGAGTCGGTCCTTAAGTTTAGGCAATACTTTGTTGTCTAAATATTATCACTGTCTTTCTCCTGGGTATTGTAATTTTGTTCAGCCAGGAATTGCTTCTTTTATGGCTTTTAGTGTGAAATTTTGCGGAATGGTTCTGGCCCTACTGGTATTAGGAGGCTAATTTAGAAAACATTCAGTTCCTTCGGTGAGTTTTCCAGTATGGTAATTTTGGATAGATGCGAAGGTATATTGGTTATACTGTATAGGATAACCGGATGGAGGTTACATTTTGAGAAAAAATTAGCTAATAAAAAAATTAGCGGATATTTGTTGTTCTTTCGCTGTAAAGCCGCTTAAAACTATTTATTTCAATGTGTGGGGTTTAGTGGCCGTTAGTTTATGACTATTTGGAGATCGCACCTCACGATCACTTAGGTTTTAGAAAAACATTTTCTTTGTAGTGCCAACGCTTCAATCTTTATTGATATCATTTTCATGGCCTGGGACATTGTTTAAATTTTACAAGGAGGTGAAAAATATATGAATTTATACAATGCTAAAAATTTTTAGATAAAAAAATGAATTTATACAATGCTAGAAAATTTTAGATAAAAAAAACACTATCTCAACACGACAGACAAGAATGACACATCTAAACGGAAAACAAACACTTTGAGTGAGTGAAAATACTTTGATTGAATATAAAATTTTTTATCATTGTATAAATTCATTTTTTTCGAAAATTTTTTAGCATTGTTTAAATTCATTTGTTCACGTACTACATGTATTTGTAAAATTTAAACAATGTTTATAAATCCCAGGAACTGAAGATGATCTCAATAAAGATTGAAACGTTGGCACTAGGAAGAAAACGTTTTTATAAACCTACCTCACCACAGACCGCAACTTACGATCTCCAAATAATCATTAATTAACGGTCACTAAACAGCACAAATAGGGTAATAAATAGACAAATAATCGGGTAAACAATTTGAACCCTAATGTCACATTTCCTGAAGTGTTTTGAGAAGGAGTCATAGACTCCATGTCTGCCAGCAGCGAGTTTAAGTTTGTGGAGTTTTAACTTGCTCCAGGGCCTCCATTGCTTTATTATCCATTTCTTATATATGAGGCACATTTTTTTAAGTAACTTTAATTATAAACTCTTATTTCTAACCCTCTAGTAACATTAAACTTTAAACATGCCCAATTAATATCTCCATGTCGCTACTCGCACAAATATTTGTAATTAATTTCATTTCCGACTGAAATAATATGTAAAACACATTTTGACAGAGAGACAGAGAGGGAATGCATTATTTCTCGCAGATTCAAATGATCAGAGAAGAGAGTGATGTACATAGCGAAAGAGTGAGAGGGGGTGAGAGATAACATACATATGTACACATACATATGAGAGAGATACATACATATGATTGTACACATACATATGAGGGTGAGAGATAACATACATAAACACATACATATGTAAACATATTATTTTGTGAATAGGTGTTCACATTTGTAACCGTGCTAACTATTAATAATAATTTGCAAAGAAATTCGAAGAATGCTCGACGATGGAGCTGAGTGTTTTCTTTCAAATGACGATATCCATGATTTTTAATACAAAACATTCATTATACATACAACCAAATTGAACTGAGGCACTTTTAACCGATTTCCAATACGCATAACAAACCCAAACATCCTCTTGACCGATAGGAACCGAATCCTTGTATGGCAAAGGAATAAAAGGAAATATATACTATTTTCTAGGCATGAGGCAGCTTTTTCAATGAATTTAATCGAGGAGAGAGTGTTTCTAATCATTCTTTCTAATCATGTCGCAGATCTCAATAAGGAAAAAGTATACATAAGTCAAAGGCTAGTGTTCTTTGAAGTATCATCTTTTCAAAAATAATTTTATATATTTTGTTGTGCTAACACACTCATCACATTCTTACATTAACAGATGAAGGAATAGTAATAATCGATTTGTTTAGAGGTCTAATTGACCATTTTTAATTATTTCAATTAATTATACTTTTTAATAAGGTCTTGGTTGAAATGAAAAAGTTAGTATCACGAGCGGGATTCGAACCCATGACCTTCGGCTCAATACGCCGCTGCTCCAACCGCTTGAGCTATCGTGACAATATACTGACTAAAGCGGTAATAATATACTGTAACTAAATTAACAAGGGTCGATTAAATTTACAAGCTGTTGGAGAGGATTTCGTTGTTTAGAATTGGTCAACAACAGTTGATTTTCTGTGAAATCACCCGGCGTTGTTCACTTCAATCGTGTTCATCGGCCTGTTCGAAAATTAACGGCCACGGTAAAACACGTACGGATATAGATCCAAAGCTCGTTCGATCAATTATCCATCAGTCTGAACGTCCAACGCCTATGTTAAGCTGGAATCAATAGGCACCAATAACATTGTGATTTGACACCCGTTCAACGCTGCATCCTCTCACATGTCACTCGTCTCATCAACACATTTGGAATTTAACTCCGTGTTATCAAATTTCAAGTCACTCAATAAGCCTATTTTCAATTATTAAGCATTTATTTTCGAAAAGAAAGAACGCAGTAAACTCTAAGTCAAAATTCTTTTGATATGAGAGTTTATGTGATTGGCAGATTGTGAAACTTCTTGTAGCGGTTTTTCGCTACTTGAAGGCCATAATGGATATGAAGGTCATTCTTCATGGTAAGATTGGGTACATAAAAAATAGCATTGACGATTGTTCGAAGAATTTTGGATTGTAGGGATTGGTTACGTTGGAGATTGGAACGTTTTGTAGAACCCCACAATTAGATGCCGGATGTCCATATGGGTCAAATAGTAATATAAATGAGTCGTTTGTTTTGTACAGTTAGCTTGGATCGTTTGGCCAGTCATCTTATAATTAGTCTGAAGCGTGTATTTAGTTATTTGAGTCGTGTGTGTGTGTGTGTGTGTGTGTGTGTGTGTGTGTGTGTGGGTTCCAGGTGTCGATTGTCAATGTACAGCCCAAAAATAACCCTCACCAAGATTGGAAAACTAACTGCTGCAATTGGAGACGGCCATTCTCAGAGGAGTGATAAGACTATTAACCGGTATGTGATATCTGAGATAACATCTATGTAGCTTGGGCATAGACAACGTTGATCTCATTTGCGGATTATGCCAACCATATCATCTTCGATTCAACAGCTCAATGGATTCATAACCTAGCATACAAAAAAAAGAGAAGAGGGATTGAATGGATTGCACTGAACTAGGGGACTAGGAAGGCACAACTCATTGCACTGAACTAGCGGACTAGGAAGGCACAACTCAGAAGGCTGCAGTGCCCGGGCAGCATAAACTCTGCTTCCTCGTCATTATTATCAACACTGTCTGATCATTAGGGCAACAATTCGGCATATACAAAAAGATGATCACCAACCGACAATTTCGTACAAGCCCACCGTCATAAAAGGGGAGCAGTAAAATACTAAATTGCTAAAAGTCGACATATGTGTGGTCAGGTACTGCTGGTTTCCTGTGTATGTCGAATTACTCGATTCCTGTCGTGGATTGTATATTTTTGAGTAACGAGCTCAGGTCTGATACTTATGTGGGTTATGTTGTTGATATCTACTATGTCAAATTTTTATATATGTGTACATTTTTTGATTCCTGTAACATAACACAACATGCACTAATAAGCCTTCCTTCAGAATAATATAAAGGCACTAGGCACATAAAAAATCCTCTTTGTAGATTAACCTAAAAGAGACATACAATCGCACTAATATGAGCCCATAAAATCCAAAACTAACTGCATTCCCAAATCTACATTAATAAAAAATACCTGGTAGAATGAATTTCTTCTTCGATTGGTCGTTTTACCTCTGACATGTTTGTTGTATGGATACCAATGAGGAGGTGATCAATATCGACATGATGTGGAGGGATATTATTAACCGAGCATCTCCAAATTTATTTTCATTTAATGTTCGGGCCTTGAGAGGGCAATAAAATATGCAAACTTTCTATCATACGATTGAAATCGATGACCCCAAAACCACGTTTCTAACAGTGGTATTTGGAGGAAATCACAGGCCATTTCGGATGCGAATGGATGAAATTTATTTTTTCTGTAAGCGTAGGATATTTTTATATTGTTTTCTATTGTCATGTGGATGCTGATGAGCTTCAAATTCGGATTTTCATGAATATCAATTCCATGAGATCTGTTGTAGCGATGTACCTTTATTCGTCAACCTCTAATTCATTATTTCCAATTGTGACTATATTGTCATCCATTGTAAACTGTTTTCCGCCGTAACGTACCCCGTCAGTTTGATTCAATCCTCCTAGATCATTATTTAAAAATTTCATAACGTACTTCGATGTAGTAACACCAACTTTTACCAGAAATTCGAAAGCCATTACTATTCCTTCAAGAGTTCTAAATTCTTTGCTTAGTTGTTCGAGTATAGGTTTAGACGGAACTAACACAAACACGCCTGGTTCAGAAAACATCGGCTGCAGTTGCCGGTCGTTGTCGTTTACAATGTTTAAGGAGGAAACGATGCTTTTCTGTACCGCTTATTGTTTATCATTGCACGTTAGGACCAAATCTATGTCTTGTAATTGATATCTAAATACGTTCAACACACTCTGAGTTGATACAGGTGTCTGTCCGAAAAGAGACATTATGTATAATCGTTTCTGTCTCTTAGGGGCATTGGTCATCTTTCGCTTCCTGCATTAGTTGGTGGTGTTTGATGCGTGCATCTTTTATGGCGTTAACAAAAGGCGTATTGAACTTGTAGTATTCATCATTTTCTTCCTTAATTCGTTTAAGAGCGTTACATTTTTGACTAAGATTCTCTGTTATTTCTGCTATTTCACGTGTCAAACAGGGAATTGTTTTTTCTTCTAACGTTGACGAATCAATGATTTCGATTATTTATTTGAAAGCAAATATATAGATATCGAAACCTTTGCGATAACGTTCCATTTTTCAAGGGAGAATCATTGTCAATTTCACGAAACACGTAATTGTTATCTTCCCAGCTCTTTCGACAAATAATTTGAAAATTCCTTAAATGACATGTCCGAGTTCAAATGATCATCGTATATCCTTTTCATACTTAGTAAAACTTGTTTAAAAACAGAAAGTAAATTAACTACAAATCATCCAACATAACAGAACATCGCGCAAATAAAAGATAAAAGTAGGAATTACCATAAATTTAGAAACATCAATACAACAAGATGTTACGAGGCAACTGGCACTGTTACCATAGCAATATCAAACTAAACTGATAGTACTAACAATTTTATAAAAACGTTAACTGAATAAATGAATAAAGACCAAGATAGACCTCACAATGAAATTTAAAAAAAAATGCTAATTTTAAACTTATGTTGAGGTGAGCGGCCCCAGAAGAAAAGTCCCAATGCTTCTTTCAAAACATTTATAGACCGGTTTCGGACGTCTCACGTCCTTCATCAGGTACACAATCTACAATAATCTCAATAAAGATCGAAACGTTTGCACGATAAAGAAAATGTTTTTCAGAAACCTACATCACACCAGACCGCCTCTCACGATTTCTAAATAAATATCGATTAACGGTCACTAATCACCACACATAACATTGATTATTTAACATTATTATATAAAACTGCACACTAAACATTAAATAACTGGTACACGAGTTAAATGTACCAGGAATTTAGCATTATTTTTTGTGTCAGTAACACCCTTTCCGGCGTCCCAGACCAACAGACATTTAGAGTTTTTCTTTTTAGATATTTTGGGAGATCAAAGCTATAGGCCATAGACAGAGGTTGTGACGTTAGTTGTTTGTCCCTAGGTAGCGTTGGTGTATTGTGCGCTGGGTTTTGGTTTGGCCAACTTCCTTTAAGATGTTCTGATAGCATCTACCCAATCAATTTTGTTGATGGAAAAAGAGTTTGCCATGTTAAAGGCTACACCAAACTGAATTTGATGGAGTCTATACAAATTAATATGAACACCAAGTTCTGTAATTTCAGCACCGACAAACTCCTGGTGGTTAGATGCTGGGACGCCGGAAAGGGTATTACGGACACAAAAAACAATGGTAAATTCCTGGTACATGTTCAAAATGCAGTTTTATATAATAATGTTAAATAATGAACGTTATGTTTGAGATTTTATTCTATTTAAAAAAAATTTTAACTTCAATTTTTAAGGCTTTTAAATTTTTTAAAATAAATTTTATTCACTGTTATTGTAGATTATGTACCTGATGAAGGACGTGAGACGTCCGAAACGTCAATAAATGTTTTGAACGAAGCATTGGAACTTTTCTTCTGGGGCCGCTCACCACAACATAAGTTTAAAATTAGCAATTGATTATCCAACGGCCGACCAAAACAAGGACAAGGACATTTAAAAAATAATATAATAGGCACCATTAATAAATCCCCTCTGATCATAAGCCTTGAAGAGACATGCAAATCCACTAACATTAACCACATCCATCCAACGAAACTCCCCCCCCCCGCAGAAATACAAAACCAAAACACCCATAACACCAGTCAAAATTACCTACATGAAACTAAGTAATACATATTAATTGTTAAACGTAACTCAACAGCCCTAAAAAAATCAAACACGTATAAATTACTCCTACCCACATACTAACATAATTTGACTTAACAAACTTACATTTATCCACTGCAGTGGCATAAGCAACACAACGTACACTGTAATGTTTATACTTTGTTGCATATTCTTTCCTCAATATTTGTTGAAAATCTATACTCTTAAGAGATTGAACATATTTGAAGCATACTTTACACGATATATTGTTAAGCTCGCGGTGGATAGTCTGAGTAATATCATACATATAATAATAGAAGAACGGATGTGTCCATACAATTAAAATTTAATGATTTTTTCTTACTACATGTTTTGTTTACAGTCAATTATGTCTGCTCTTGTTTCGGTGGGATTTTTATTGTAATTATATCATAAAAAGAAAAGGGTAATTTTTCCCAATTATAAGCATTTCTAACTATTTTTGTTTAGAAACTGTTAAAACATCATCCATAATTTGAAGAAATATATTTAAATTCTTAGTTTATATTAGTAATTATGTAGTCCTTTTTTTACACTAACAGTTCACAGGGATGTAAATTGCATTTTAACTTTTGTGCGTAGGAGTTTAATTATAGCCGAAATTATACAAAGTACACAATTATCCGAGGTGGAATATTATGACACGTCGTTACACGGGGCAATAAAGGTGCTGCCGTAAAGTTGCCGTTGCCGGCTGCTTTTTTCATTATGTTTAAGATGATAACGAGCGGGGGGAGGTGCGAGCGAGATATACACAGATCGTTGAACCTCCGGGAACAAAGACTCAATAAAGTTCATAATTTTATTGAGGGTCCACTGCTGGAATACTAAACCGACTTCCCCTTCAGCAGCTCCAATGAACCCGGGGACCGAAAGAGGCGCTCGCAGTGTACAATTACAGTGGAATACTCCTCTATATTGCCCCGAAAATGGAAAGCTTGACACGGATTCTTTATACGGAGTCTTGTAATGAAATTTTTTTTATTGAAACGTTTATTTAATTTAATTTTATGGTCTCCCTTCTTCTGGATTTATGCTCTCTTTTTTGCTCAGATCATACCAACCAACAGGAAATTTCGCTTTAGAAAGTGGATGGTCAATTCTTTGACATACTTACAAATGGACTTTTTTCCACAAACACCAGCACCCCGATGGTTGGAAAAAACGTGTAAGGCATATATCACGGATGGTAATATGTGATATAAAACATCATACTCTTTTCCCTTATCAATAACAAATAAAATTTATTATTACGATTTATCTCTTGTTAAATCAAATTGCGTATAAATAATAAAAAATATTATACGGAAGAGGGAGAACGTGAGTGTGTTTTTGTCATTAACAAGCATTCAAACCAGGGGTGCAATAGCTGTGGGAGGGTGCGGTATAACTACACCCCCCGTGAATTCTCCAAATTCTACATTAGGATTAAAACTTCTTGTTTTCCTCATGTTAACGTTGACCCAATTCCATAACCACGTACTATCATTCGTTACAATTCCCCTGTAACAAAACAGGATTTAATAAGCAGTAGTATATAATAGAGTAGTAAACTGTATAACTGACGTCTTGAAATATAAGGTTTGTAATGTTTGTATGTTGCTTATGCGACAAATTGAAAATTCCTTTTACCACTGACCCAGTTTCATATTTTTAATTTTGCTTTTTTTGCAATCACGGTTAAGAGATTTATTATGATCAAACCAAAACAATGTTTACTCGTAATGAGATTCGTAACCCCGCGGTCTACAGCACCTGTCCAAATATTTCGTGAGCCTCATTTTTAATTCAGGGGGAGTTCGTATCTCGGCGCTTGATATCGTATTCAGCACTTTCTCGAATACATTTTTACCCTTCCGAAAAGCCCCGAGGGCGGTGGCACGGTAAAGAGAAAATCTGTTTTCCTCCGATATAAGGGCCTTCTCATGAAAGTCCGATTGTCCGGATCATTAACATAGGAGAGGGCTTCAATATGTGAATTATAGAATTGCCGATGGCCGAGAGGCGGTGATGAAACATTCATACATCACCGGGAATGGACGGATTGTTTTTTTCTTTTCTCTGTTTGGGCGCGACCGTTTCGGATAACGGCAACCCGTGGCCTGTCACCAGTTTACAAAGCTGTACATTTTCATTGAAAACATCTATTGAAACCTGGTAAGCATATTCGATGACACTATTGATGAAAGGCCATTTGTAATTTCATAATAGCCGCACAAGTTAAGAAATTTCTGTACATATTGCCTATAAACTCCTCAATCCAACGTCTACGGTATTTCTAACCTTACCCTCAACAGTACATATTGATTAATTAAAATATAATAGAAATTAAAAATTAACTAGCTAATATTGGCAGATTTTGTATATTCTTTCGAACTGTGAGATAGTAGGGGTATTCACGATTTTTGTGTTAACCCTGTTAGGTCCTGTTAGATCGAGAAAAATGATGACGTAGGCTTGTAAGAATGGGCTAGTTAACATTGCTCGATCTAACAGGCCAGAGCCAATGTTAGGTGTTAGGTCGAAAATGTAGTCACATTTCTATCCGTTAGGGCGTAGGTAACCAACATGGCAGCCATGAATTTAAAAGCTGTTTTTTGTTTATACGTATTTTTATTCTTAAATACGCATTAAATAAATCAGACCAACACATTTCTTTTGTTAATTTCTGACCTGTCCTTATACTCTCATTCATAATGGATACATCCCCTATCCTATACAGTTGTAGACTGTTAGACGTTAGGATACAAGTTAGGTTATGTCAGCACAAATTGAAGCATGTCATTCGTTATTATTGTACTTTTGAGTGCATAGATAGCATTTTGAATGGAAGAGTTGTTTAAGTTTCCATTTTTATTAACTTTTTGCATCTTACTATTTAACACAAAAGAAAACCAAAACAAACAACAGCAAGCCTTCAAGGACTATTATAGCTTTAGTTTTGGTTCTACCAATCGCCACGTGCATCAACGCTGAAAAATTAACGTTTAGCATGCTAAGAAAAGAAGGGGGCGTTCAAGATCTTACTGGACATTTCTCTATTCGAGTTAACACGAGTTAACATTTTAGAAACATCGTGAATAACCCAAGTCTGGTGATTTTTGTCACATTTTGTGTTAGGTTGTCAACGTTCTTTTGATCCGTTTATGGATACTTCGGTATTGTTGGCAATCCAAATTTCAAGCAGTAACTATTCCTAAAGGCCACTCAACCTCCTATCATCCTACCTTGCCTTAACTTCAGGCGTTTTTCAAGGTTCTTGCATTTCCACTCTTGTTCAGCATTGATATCAATGATCTACCCGAGTCCATTAACCATTGCGATTACCATTTCTATGCTAACGACTCCCAAATTTATAAGTCCTTGCATCTACCTTTCAAGTCTCCGTCGTTATCCGCAGAATTAAGAAATTTCTGAATTCAATGAACGAATAAGCAAATTCAATAAACTGTGTCTGTCACCTATAGAGTTTGAACACTTCTCCTTTCGTTTTTTTGCTGACTCATTTTGAGATGGAGTAGTCATTGTTTGGTCTTGTAATCCCAAGCATACCAAGACGTTCTTTGTGACCTGGCACCCATGATAGTCAGGTCGTGTTTTCTCAAGTTTTGGAAATGTTGGTTGCATCCACCACTATTTTGGATGTCATCTTTTTACGCTTTTATTGATGCTTGATGTCTCCTCTAATGAGGATTTTTTGCCAGTACATTATAGTTTAAAATTTTCTACGGTTGCAGCATAGCATGTACTTGCAATGAAAAACCAAGTAATGATTCAATTAAGTACGATAACCACATGTTGTTAACACACGGCAGCTTTCGCTTAAAACAAATTGTCCGTGTACATATCGTCAATTCTGAACCGTGTGAGGATCCGGACATACTACTTCTAAGAATTTAGATCTTCTGAAGGCCAACTATCGACCATGCCAATGAAAAGTAAAGCATCTCTGTTGATCCAGTGACGTTGTTATATATTATCTTTTAACCACGTTTTTATTTGCATTTTTAGTGGCACAGGTTGAAATTGGGCTATTTTTACATTGTTCAATGGATTTCTATGCAATATTATGGGCAAAATTGTTTATCCGTCGGTAGCATCTGCTTCTTTGAACTTCACCAGCTATCTATTTTATTTATCTATGGGTCCAATTTCAGCCCACAGTATCGCAGTTCATATGATATCGTTATATACCATCTTGTAATACAAAAGCTACTTTTCTTTGAACTCTTCTTAATGTTATTTCTTCCGACTCCTTAAAGCTTTGAAGAAAACTGGAGCGGCATAAGAAAGTACAGCACGATTGCTCAGATGTGTATAATTCCGTCGTTCCATAAAACCTTTACTGAGCGAGCTAACGTATTTGTGTACTTCGCGTGCGTATATTTAGTTAATTAATATTTATTATTCCTAGAGGAAAATAATCAACGGAAAAACACACCTTTTCTTAACAATAAACTTCAGTGCGCAAAATTTAAAGTTCACACTCACGTAACTCTACTTTAATTCACTCAATGATTACTTTGATTTACTGTGTCCTGAACATTTATTTGTCACTTACTGCGAATTTAGTTGCCCTAGTTTTTCACTAGACGGATTGAGTGAGTAGCAAATTGTAAAAAACGAGCTTTGCTACCATTGGTAATGCCTAGCAAAGAGGTACCATGAATTATTTCTTCGCACAGGATTTTTATTCATATATGATGTTAGAAGCAGTTTATGGTAGGCAAGCACCTATTTTGAATGCTTCTAGATGGTAGTTTTTGATTATTCCAAATTGGACTAGCATTAAATAATTTATAAGGAGAGTAGGAAAACTGCAGTTTGTTTTTATTTTTTGTTGAAGATTTGAAACAATTTTCATAAAGCACTCCGTGCTGAATTGCCTTAGTACGTGCAGTATTTGTGAGGTCTTTATCGACGTACCATTTATCGTGTTTTCTTAGAAACTGAGACTTTTTGATATAATAAGTTTATTGAATCGCGTATCTTAACTTCCATTTACTCTAATAATTGACGAGTACTGTCTTCTGAAGTATGCTTAAAGTGGTGTCAATTATTATGGCGAAAATATAAGTGTAATTTGTCTCTTATTGATCATCATGATCTGCCAATCCTCGCTGGGTAGGTCTGTCAGATGCGGTTTAGCATTTCGCCATCCTTAGTGTGTCAACTTTACTGAATTTTATATTTTTATGCATAGTTATGTCGTTTCCGCTTATTTTGTTGGTCTATATTTAATTAAATCAAATATAATTTTTGTCTAAGGACTTGGTTGAGATGAAAAAGTTAGCGTCATGAGCGGGATTCGAACTATGGCAATATCTACTACTGCTCTAACCATTTGAGCTCGTGAATTCGATCCTCTCGGACGCCAACTCTTAATCTCACCTACAACCTTTCGAATTTTCCCTCTGTGCTATATTTTCTATGATTAATGTGTTGAATTGTCAGATATTGTGGCTACTAGATAGAATTTTCAGTGGTAGGTTTGTTTCGGTTCTTCTCCCTGCATATTTCCCTGACCAGAAACCACGTGAAACTACCACTGACCAAACATATTACAGAACATGAATTTAAAATTTTTATCAAAGTATTGCGAGATTTCTTTATCCTTTCTTAGTCAGAGAGGTGATGCACCTGTTTAGTTGGGTCATTAGTCATTTCAGCCAGCCGACCCTTGCTGTTTTGGCCTGCCAGATTTTAGCTTTTCTCCACGTTCAGTGCTAGTTTGAACCTGTAAAATGAGGTGTTTCTAGCCAGCGATATAAGCAAGTTGAGATACTGACACAACAAACCCACCACTGAAGGTTGCGAACGATTGAAACACGACTGACAAGAATATCATCTATTATATCTATCATATCTACACGGAAAACAAACACTTTGAGCCCTGAAGATGATCTCAATAAAGATCGAAACGTTGGCATGATAAAGAAAATGTTTTTCTAAAACCTAAGTCACATCAGACCGCACCTCACGATCTCCAAATAACTACTGACAAATCAAACGTGTACATAGACAACCCAAAGTAATCGCAAACTACCTATAAAAATACATACAAGTTGTAATATATCTTCGTGTGGTGTGCGGGGAGATGACCATGTCGCTTGTTGTTATGTTGTTCGAAACTAGTGAATTTAATAAGTTTAAAATGAAGTATCCTTCATTAAAGCACTCCGTGGCCATTTCATTTGTCGCCGAGAATCAAATTGATTACACGACATTTAAAAAATGGCAAAAAGGAGGGAAAATTCAAAAGGTGTGGTTCTGATGGCAGGTTGGTGTCCGAGTGGATCGAGGTCACGATAGCTCAAGTGGTAGAGCAGCGGCGTATCTAGCCGAAGATCGTGGGTTCGAATCCCGCTCGTGCCATTGACTTTTTTATCTCAACTAAAAACCTTAATTAATTGGATGATATTAATTTGTCAAACGGACCATGAAACTAGTGAATTTAACTTCACACAATATCGAAACGTGACTGACATACCAAACCAGCGAAAATACACAGATCAAGATGATCAGAATGAATAAAATCACAGGTTCATCACCTCGCAGACCAAAGGGCTAGAATTCACTAATATATAACTGCTAACTAATATATCGCCCCTATTCAATTTTTTGTATCTTGAGATAAACCCGCACAATCAATTTGCAGCATTTTTTTTCAATAAAAACGTTCTTTAAGAATTAGTTTATCATCTTTAATAGGTATAGAGGGACGTTCAGTTTTCGTGAAATTTTGAAAAGTAGGTCCGAATGGTAAATACTCTCAGGAGTTGAGCAGTGGTGGAGTCGTTTGTATCGTATTAAGAATTAATCAATATTATCAGGAAACCTTGAGGTACTGTCACAAAATTACAAATTTTATGAATTACAGATCATTTTAAAATTTAATGTATGACCTATATATTAAAAATACGGCCGAGGATGAGGCCAAATTGGAAGAAAACCTCGGTTCATTGGTCATGGTTTCGAGAAATTCAAACAATTCATCAAAAGTATCCAACTTTGATAATTAACGTAAAAGATTAAAAATGATAGTTGAACTTTCCTTTTATCTAAGGTGATAAGATGGGGAGTTGGTGTCCGTGTAGATCAAAGTCACGATAGTTCAAGTGGTTAGAGCGGCGGGTTGAGCCGAAAGTCTTGGGTTCGCATCCCGTTGGTGACGCTAGCTTTTTCATCTCAACCAAAACCGAGATAAAAATTATAATTAATTAAAAAAGTCAATTATGACTATTAAATACATATATGGATTAATATAAAATTAACTGTTGTAAAGAATTCTGATTTAACTAATTAATATACTGACCACATCGTTATATATTTGATAAAATAAATTAAATTTTTAACAATAATTTAACTTATTGCTGTTGGAACTTTTCTCCATAGAACCCACTAACATTACACTTCCGATCTCCAATTTTTCCTTTTTCTCCGTGCTTTTTCCCTTTTCTTCCCTGCAGGAGGGCAGAGGATCTCCAGGTCGATAATGGGAATACGCGTTTTTTCCATATATCCGACAATTTTTCACATATCCGACAATTTTTCAAACAGTGGGACTCGATAAGATCGGGTGATCAATGAAAGTGAGCCCGAAAAGGTATCGCCTGGCAACCGTCGCTAGGCAACGATAGGGGACTGTTGATATAGTATCACCTGGCCTTAACCAGCTATCAATGTCATAACTATCTCCTGTCCGAAATAGGACTTTATGTCGGAAAAAATATATCGCCTCCTCTTCCAGGAATCATTCGATGAGAGGTTATCGAACTAACTTTTAAAGTACGACACATATAAAATATTTTCAACATGTGGCTATCTATCACCAGAAACAAAAATAACATATTTTCCTTTTTTCCTTTTAACTAATTTCATCATTCTTTATTTATAATGTGCTGTGAGAATAACATGATTTATTGAATATGACCTACTCAAAACCTATTCCTTGGCATACCATTTATTTTTATAAATTCTCTTATTGCCATGTCATACTTACTTTAAAGAATAAAGTACATGATGGTAAAAGGAGAAAACTTGGTTAGGGTAAAAATTTAATATTTAAAAATATTAATAAAAGTTTTGAAAATAAGAAGTACATTCCAAAATTATTTTAAAACGAAAGATAATATTTCATGGTGTTACCTCACATAAAATATAAATATTTATAATTGCCATATGACAAAATCTGACTCAAAAAATAATACTTAATTTTAATTAATATATACTTAATATTTAATTTCACAGAAAAACAACAAAAAGATGTATTTATTGTTTTTTTAAAATAGTCACTTTGAATTTTATGGTGTTATAATTTAAGATTGAAAACTGCATGAGGGAGGGTTTTTTGAAGCGTTTTTTATTAATCAACATGTTTCACAAAGTATTACATGTAATTTAAACATCACAGTTTAAGTTTAAATAATATATTCACTAATTTCGTGGTCCGCTTGACCAATTAATATATATAATTAATAAAAGTTTTTAGTTGAGATAAAATAATAATATATTATAATATATTAATTGGAAGCGGACCACGAAATTAGTGAATTTAATGATTTAAAATGAAGTATACTTCACTAAAGCTTCCGTGGCCATTTAATTTGTTGTCGAGAATCCAATCCGATTACACGACATTTGAAAAATGGCAAAAAGGAGGGAAAATTCAAAAGGTGCGGTTGAGATGGGAAGTTGGTGTCCGAGTGGATCGAGGTCAAGATAGCTCAAGTGGTAGAGCACCCGCGTATCTAGCCGAATATCGTGGGTTCGAATCCCGTTCGTGCCATTGATTTTTTTGTCTTAACTAAAAACCTTAATTAATTAAATAATATAATTATATGGATACTAAAATGGATTATATGAAGCTAAAAAGAGTTTACTTATTTTCTTAGTTATTTTTTAAATTTGTAAAAAAAATTAAGTTGTGCGTGTGTGTGTGTGTGTGTGTGTTTTCCTCCTCAGCGTACATACACTCTGTATAATATAATGTAGTGTGCATGCTCGTTAGTTATTACTGCATTATTTTTATGTCTAGGTCTCAAGGGGTAGAGTCGAGAAAGATTGGAGCCATAAAGATTAATTAAAATTTCTAATAATACACGCACAGTTAAGTACAAAACTAACACTTAATTCGAAATATTACGGACATACTATTTAATGATTACTTATTTATAATTTTTTATTATGTAAAATAATTGCTATTTTACATAAAATTATGGTTTCTTTTACATAATATTATGGTTCTTTATATATCTGTTATATAATTAAGCTCAGGCTTGAAACTTAGGTTCCGTACTGTTATGTCTAGGTATATGTTTTTTAAAGAGTGCTTGAATTTAAAAAGGTGAATTTGCGAGGCAAGGAATAAGTCTGTAACATAGGGCGAATATCTCACAATTTTATTTGTGTATAATTTGGCCGTTTCCGATCATTTCGGTCTATATGACGCATTTCTGATATTCCCATGATCTGCAAGATTTCGGACGTATTTCTGATCAGTTTCTTAGTCAAAATCTGCCTGACAAACCCAACCGGCTAAGAAACCAGAATGATCCGCACCGACTAAACCACGTATAAAATGCATATTGATATATACAATAATTGATTGAAGTTGTATGATTTCCTCATGGGGCCTGTTAGTTTGTAAGTAAAATATATTTACACATTTAATTTAAAAACAAAAGAAAAAACGGTTGTTGTCATTTTAGAATAGTCACACTAGAATTTTATCGCGCTATAAATTCAGAAATCTGAGTGTGCATTTTTTTATTTATTTTAACCATTCTATATTTTTCAACACGTACCTCAAAGTATTACATGTAATTTAAATTCATAATATTCACGCTAAATAATATTAATACATATTAATAACAATAATAAATCTTTATTTGCAAGAATGTTCATTACATATAGATTTAAAACAAAAAATAATATTTTGGTACATCCCTGCCTGCTGTCAAAAAGCAAAGCTTGCACTGGACAGCAGGAGTTTTTGGAGATCATCAGAGAAATAAAAAGAATATGTCTTTACAAAATGAAAAACAAACAAAACACAGAAAAAACTTGTAGCATGAAAAAACCAACCAAATTAATTCTTGGATTTAAAATACCTTAACTACAATTTAAAATTTTTGAACTTATAAATGTTTCGTTTTCTTTGTAGTTTTTGAAATTTTCGTTTACGTAAAATAATTTTAAGAAGTTAGTTAATAATTACATCCAGAGTCTTGGTGTAGCATTTATTAGTACCTCCCCAGGAAATAATACCATAGGCTGTTATGGATTGTGCAAGAGAAAAATATATTGCTCTTAAGAGTTCAATTTTCATGAAGTTGCGTAAAATTCTAAATTTATGAAAGAGCTTTCTCAGACGGGAAACCAATGTATCAATACGTAAATTAAATCTCAAATCGAGACCAATGTCACACCGAGATATCTAATACTATAAGCAAAAGGGATAGGCAAGCAAGGACACACATCACAAGTATGAAAAACAAATTTTAAATTATAGTATTTATTTTCTTTTTCAATGAAAAGTGTAATACATTACATTTTTTTGTGTTTAAAAGTAGAAAGTTTGAGTTTAACCAAAAATTAATCATTTTCATATCCTTATTTATAGTTTTAGTTAAATTATTAAAATTATCACCTGAGAAAATTTATAAGTATCATCTGCATAACTAAATATTTTTAAGTTTCATTAATGTATAAAAGAAAACAAATTGGGTCTAAGACTGTACCTTGTGGTTCTCCCGATTCATCACATAAAGAAGAACTATAAACTATTCCATCTTTTGTGGCTAGAGTTCGTGACCGATAAATATGATTCAAGGAGTTTAAGGGGAATATTAGAGATAGCAATACAGTCAAGATTTTTGTTAGCATCAACTTATGATCAACAGAGTCGAAAGCCTTTTTAATGCCCAGAAACAATCCAATAACGTAATTGCCTTTATTAATTTCTTGTGAAGTCAAATTATTAACATGAAACAAAGCCTGCTCGGTCGATCTGCCAGGTAGAAAACCAAATTGTTTTGGAAAAATGATTCTATTTTCAATAAAAAAGTCCAATAATCTATTTTTAATTGTTTTTAATTATTATATTACTAAATATAATGGATTTACATGGAGCTAAAAAGAAATTATTTATTATTTATTAATTTTTTAAATTATTTATTTTAGGTTTCAGAAAAACATTTTCTTTATCGTGCCAACGTTTCGATCTTTTATTGAGATCATCTTCAGGGCTCAAAGTGTTTGTCTTCTGAGTAATTGTGCCATCCTTGCGTGTCGTGTTGAGAGTGCCCAAATTATTTATTTTGCTTTTAAATTTATTTTTTATTTGTGCCGCGTAGTATACCATATTTTAACATAATTTATTGTACATACTTATTGGTTATTATTACATGCCAAATTAAATTAACTCTCCAGACAAAAACAGGAGAATCTATGTCATGACCAGATACTACAACTTAACAATTTTTTTAAAAATCAAATCCAAATCCAAAATGTTGACAACGTCCAAACACTGTATGCGATATTTTTCCTATGTCGCCAAAGTACGGAGGCCAGCTTCAAACGGTGATGACCAGTCAATCCTCTGTGAAAATATATGTTTTATGCCTTTGAGATATTTGGATAGCTTCCTTACAGAAAAACACCTGATGATGGGCTGAAAAAGAAAAAACAATCCCGAAACGTTGATGGAAAACGTGAAATAAATTAGTCTGTATCAAAACCTCGTGTCTCCAGGGATAACGTTATTAAAAAAAATCCTTTTTAGGAAAATAAAAAATGTAATAAATGTTTTTTGAAATATTATATACAAATTCGTTTTATAAGGTGGGTTAACTTAAATATTAGACCGTTGTTTCAGTTTATCAAATTTTTTAGTTACAAGAAGTATCTTAGATTTGCTTAATTAAAATTTATCGTTATGTGATCAATTATTCTGCTGAGTTGGGCGTGAAAGGAAAGGAAAGGGCGAAACCCCAATTGTTCTAGCATAATAATGTGCTTTATTTATTTAATTCATTTAACGGATGGATACCGCATTGGGTTTGCTGGCACCACTTAACCTGTTTTCGGAATAAACCATTTATTTATAACATTTTGTGGAAGTTTTGCAGTTTTGCCCTGACTCGTACGAAGAATCTTTTGTAATTTGTATGGTTTTCATAGAATGAACATTTGAAAGGTTCACGTGCCAATTGATCACCACAGGCGGTTTTATTTATCCTAGGGTTAATCTGGCAAAAACTTCTCTTCGTTTTATCCTGATGGATTACGCATTATCGACTTGCATTATCATGTTTGTGAAAACCGTAAAGTACCTAAATGTAGCAATTATTTTTCAACGGACCAGAATATATGTTAGACCGCTGCAGAGGTTTTATTGTTTATGAGACTTTTCACTGTTTCGGCTCTAGAAGACTTTTGTGAGATGGTATAAGACCTTGTTTGTTTTATGTGTCAACCCCGTGGCGTATTTGCCATGCCAGTGGTTGGGAATTCGCATACCGGCATAGCCAATGGATTTTTAGTTGATAATAATATGTAAAAGTTATTGTGAAGTGGTTTGACTCCTCGTCCATGACACCCATAGCTAATTCATAGCAGTGAGATTTTCATATTGTGCCTTCAAGTATATAACGACAAATTGTGCCACTTTTCGGTTTACCATTTTGAATTATATTCATCTTGAATGATGTGCCTAGCTGATTTAATTTTTTTAAAACCACCAGCCGGACCTTCCTTCAAGGAAAACCGTACTTTCTACAGACCGCGGTCGGTCGCGTTTGCGAAATCTGCTGAGGTACAACCGCAGAAATTGCGCAATCCGCCTTCCACAATTTTGGCTTTTTTTCTCCACAGATCCAACAGGGGCGTGAGCCCGCTTTTCCAGGAAAGGCGAGGCAGGTGCAAGTAATTGCCCACCCTCCTTCCACCGAATTGAAAAGACAAATACTGTAATTTAAATCGTCCCTCTCATAAATCACGGAAGAACCACGAACTACTGGCTCCGCACGGATGCCGTTTTAATGACGAAATGATATTGCCTCAATTTGGTAGGGCAGGCATCGCTGGGAGGTGCTACTTAACCTAAGAAGGAAATTATGCGACAAAGGAGAAATTTCACGATACCAGGTTACGCCATTAGCAGTATGTTCAGCATAATTTGCTAATTACGAGCGAGTCACAAATTTTGCACGTCACGCTTTCCTCGATTCATTACGCTCCACTTGGTTAACAGGATCATCACGTATTTATTAAGAACAACATAGTGATAGATTATTCAGTTTTGACAGAACTATTTTTTTTAAATATTCTTATTTGGTTATCACCACAGTGCTCCTAATACCAAAGTGCTCATAATTTATCTAGGCTGAACAAAAACGGAAAAATATACACTCGAATCTAGTGAATCTAACTAACTAGACGACAAAAGAAAAGAAGTTCTAGCATGAATATGTCACAATGTTTTTTATTTTTTTAAAAGAAATTTGCTCGTTCCGACGATTTCGGTCTTTCTGACGCATTTCTAATATAATAAGTCAAGTCTGCAAGAGTTTGGAGGTGTTTCTCTGGTAAGAAACATAAGATGGTGAGGTACCGAAACAATCCCTCCACCAAGGATTACGAGTCGAAACATGTCTGACTAACAAACCGGTAAATAAAGAAAAATGATCGCCAACGACTAAACTATGTGTAAAATACTTAATTAGTTGTATCATTTCCTCAAGGGGCCTGGACCTGTGGTGAGAGGAACCTGTTAGTTCGGTCGTTTCCGAGCCTTGCTGTTTTAGGCTGTTAGACGCATTTCTGATATTTTCAATGGAAATGTGTGGTGTTTAGTGACCGTTAGTTAATGATTATTAGGAGATCGTGAGATCCGGTCTGGTGTGACGTAGGTTTTAGAAAAACATTTTCTTTATCGAGCCAACGTTTCGATCTTTATTGAGATCGTCTTCAGGGCTCAAAGTGTTAGTGTTCTGTGTAGATTATTGGGTGTCGTGTTGAGAGTGCCCACACGACACACAGAAAACAAACACTTTGAGCACTGAAGATGATCTCAATAAAGATCGAAATGTTGGCACGATAAAGAAAATGTTTTTCTAAAACCTACGTCACACCAGACCACATCTCAAGATCTCCAAATAATAATTAACTGCAATGGAAAGTTTTGTATGTAGGGTTTATTGGTCTGGTTATAAAGGTGAAACACCGACACAAACCCACCACTGAATTATACCAAAATAGTGGGAAACTATATTCCTATGGTTTCCTTGTCCTAGGTGGTTTTTTCTCTCAGACGAGTGTTTCAGTTTTAAGCCGTATTCATAGGTCCATTTTTTTGTGGAAAGTATCTAGATGTTTTTTGTCAAGTATATAAGTAGGTTCAACGAAACAACTTAACTAAGCCTACAAATAGGAATAAACGGAATTTCAGAGGAGTTTCGTTTTCTCATCGTTTTTGGTGGTGGGGTTGTCTGTAACAGTTGCTTAGGGTTTTTGATTAAGGACGTAATATGGATAGGCCTCCCAAACAACAGAGTACTCATAAAAATATAAAATGAAGCGAAGCTGTGAGATTTCCTTCATAGTGGCTGCTGAGAGGTGATCTGTAGTTTTGTCGTTTCTGATAATTTTCCTATTTTCCTATCCTTTCTATTTTGGTCTGTCAGACAGAATGTTCAGTGGAAGGTTTTAGTCTAGGGAATAGACAATGTGAGGTACCTACACAAACCCACGAGTGCAGTATAGCAAAATGATTGGAAACTACAGGGGTATTCACGATGTTTGTAAGATGTTAACTCGTGTTAACTCGAATGGAGAAATGTCAAGTAAGATCGCCCCCTTCTTTTCTTAGCGTTAAACGTTAATTTTTCCGCAATGCTGAGCGTGCCAACTGGTAGAATCAAAAATAAAGCTATAACAGTCCTTGAAGGCTTTGTGTTAAAATATAAGATGCCAGAAGTTAGTAAAAAAAGGAAAATTAATCAACTCTTTAATTTAAAATGCTATCTATGCACTCGTTTGAGAGTTAACAGTTAAGTAACAGCTGTTTTTTTACACGTATTTTTATGCTTAAATACGCGTTAATTAAATCAAACCAATACACATCTTTTGCTAATTTCGTCTCATTTGTTAGTACTTTGGTACTAACAAATGAGACGAAATTAGCAAAAGATGTGTATTGGTTTGATTTAATTAACGCGTATTTAAGCATAAAAATACGTGTAAATAAAAAACAGCTGTTAGATTCTTGGCTGCCATGTTGGCTACCTATGCCCTAACGGATAGCAGATTACATTTTCGACCTAACATCTAACGTGTGTGTGAAATGTGTGGTGTGTAACATTGATCCTGGCCTGTTAGGTCAAGCAATGTTAACTAGCTGATTCTTACAAGTCTACGTCATCATTTTTCTCGATCTAACAGAGTTAACAGGGTTAACACAAAGATCGTGAATACCCCTAATATATTAGGTGGAGTTGAAAAATTCCCTCATGTCGTCGGCGGGGAGACAACCCTATAGTTTGCTCGTCTGCTAGTCTTCTTGTTAAACGTGTATCGGCTCCTCGCCATATTCAGGATTGGATCTTTAAGAATTTTTAGGTGTTTCTGGTCAGGAATATGAGTACGGGGAGCACAAAACTGTTTGAATACAAAGACCGAAATGATCAACTGTATGACTTTGTAATCAAGTGAACCCGAAGTATTAGAAATAATCTCATTTAACCTTGTTATCTTTTATGATAATTTTCCCAATTTTAATTAGCGTTGTACTTTAGGGAGGCATCGTTCAAAAGCAGTTTGTTTTGCTAACGCCCCCCGAAAAACAATATTGACAACTTGAAACAAGATCGTAAGATTATCTCGTAAAGTAATCTCATCGTGACAGGGTAATCGTTTACTTTGATAACAAAAGTAAACTTGATCTAAATCAAAAGTCAACATGACGCTTCGAAATGTTGATGTGATTTTTTTTTCACCGGGAGTGTTATCAAGCCCGCTCAACCCCTGAAATTCTGTCACTTGATTATCTATAAAAAATACGATGCTATAATTTAAAATCGATTGAAACCTGGATCTTCTGATTACTTTAATTTTAATTAATAATGATAATTTGGTAGTTTAAAAGCTACATTTTAATCCTGTATCATGTATTTTACCGATTTATTTTCTACTTCATTTTTAAATTAAAGTTAAATTCTTCCTAACGAGGGTTTACAAATGTCAGAACGTTTTTCCAAGTCAAATTTAGATCATAATAAGTAATAATATATTTAATTAGATAATTATGTAAACAACGAGAATTTTTAACTCAAATATAAATCGTTAATTTTAACTAACGATTTATAAATCCATTATATTTAGTGGTCTATTGACTAAATTGCTTCTTTCAGTTAATTAATCTTTTTATGTATGGTTTTATTTGAAATGGAAAAGTTAGTGCCACCCACGACCTTCGGCTAGATACGCCGCTGCTCTACCACTTGAGCTACCGTGACTTCGATCCACTCGATGTCGTGGGTTCGAATCCCGCTCGTGGCACTAACTTTTTCATTTCAACCAAAACCTTACGTAGAAAGACTAATTAACGATTTATATTTGACTTCAGTTAATTAGTTTAAAATTGGTTATATACTCATTCAATTTTCACAGAATTTTAATGAATATAATTTTTGGAGTAAAGAAACAGGAAAGAATTTAAAGTAATCAATATGCTCTGGATGTTGTTTGCCCCAGCTTGCTCGAGATGTAGAAAAATGATGAAACTCGCTGGAATAATTGACTAGAAGATTGATCGCGACAAGTTTTAATGGGGATAAGCAAATTATTATTATTAGGCTTGAATTATTATTCAAATAGGAAAACCATCCCCCCATTTCTTCTCGCCGCCCTAAAACATTTATTAATCCCTCAACTCACCCTATCTCGTTTCCCCTGGTGAAGAAAATCCGTTTTTGAGGGGGTGGTCACTGGTCGAGGGAGACTGGAAATTGAACATTCCCTCTTTATAGCATTTCCAAAAAATGATATGCTAATTTTGTTGCCTCATCCGTAAGATAAACTTTTAATATTACGGTTAAATCGTGGGATAGCAGATCTTAGCAGCAAATATAGACAGACTTAGGTGATCGGAAACGACAAAACTATAAATTTTTGTTTGTTCCATACAATTTATTGTCATAAAATTTGAATGGGTGAAGTGGGTAGTGTGTGACTGTGTGAGAAAGAAGTATTTCTTTCTGTTTTCTTTTCTCCTTCCTATGTCCCTAGTTTCTTTCGTCTTTCCTGTTTCTCTTTCTTCTCTCTCTCTCTCTCTCTCTCTCTCTCTCTCTCTCTCTCTCTCTCTCTCTCTCTCCTTAATATAGAGTAGTAGTAATACGTAATTAAATAAAGACTTTTAGGTGAGTTGTAGTTTTTGTGTCTGTGTGTTTGTTTTCCGTCACTAAAGTACAGTATAAAATAAGGAATGTCATTCATAAGAATTAAGTATAATGCGGCACTTTTTTTTTTGTAAAATGTATTTTTTTATAGTATTAATTTTAAAGATATCGCGCACACTGTAAAAGTTAAGAATGTTAAAAATATGATTTTTCAATTTCGTTGTTACCCCGTGGCATTATGCAATCCGTACCTAGAGGTAACGACCGAGCTCACCTATGTGATTTTTACGAATATGTACATTCATGTTAAAGTAATGTATAATAATATTCAAAAGTTACGTTCAAGCCCACGAAAGGTGGTAGCAATTTACCAACTTACACGGAGCATAGTTGCGGGCCTGAGGTTGCAGTAGTGTTACCCAATGCACATCACTAGTGGCTTACCTGAAGGGAGCAATGTCACCAAATTAGTCCTCAGCATTGTTTCATATGTGAGGTTGTAGCAATGTTACCAACTTACACCTAAGCATAGTTGCGGGCCTGAGGCTGCAGTAGTGTTACCAAATGCACATCACTAGTGGCTTACCTGAAGGGAGAATGTTACCAAATTAGTCCTCAGCATTGCTTCATACCTAAGGTTGTAGCAATGTTACCAACTTACACTTCAGCATAGTTGTCTTCGTAGGGTAGCAGTAACGTTTCCATCTTACACATCAGCATTAGTTGCCACCTGAGGTATTAGCATAGTTACCTACCTAAGGTTCTAGTAATGTTACCAACTTACACCTCGACATAGTTACTTACCTGTGGTACTATCAATGATGCCAACTAATACCTCAGCATAGTTGCCTACTTAGGGTTATAATAATGTAACCAAATTACCATCAGCATAGTTACTTTCTTGAAATGGAGCAATGTTTTCAACTTACGGCTCAACCTAGTTGCCTCGTAATGAATTTAAAACGAAGTCGTCTGTAATTAAAGTTAATTTTAAACAGCGAATCTAATAGAAACTTGCTAATTTGCGAATCTATACTTTGCTTTTGGTTTAATGACAGCCCATCACCAAACTCCGTATGTTTTATGTAATTTATAATTGTGACAATTATTTGACAATTATATCAATGACAATGTACACCATAGTGACGTACATTTTTGTTTAAAATTTAGCTTGAAACTACATTGTGCTAATAAAAGCGATAATAAACATATAATTTTGTTGTCGAAAATGGCAGTTATTACGGTTTGGACTGATCGGGACCTACTTTTAATGACGAGATGGTCTAGCCACGTCCGCCCTATCAGTTATTGCCGGCCTTTTATTTCAACAGGCTTTTAAACTATTAAAACGTGGGGAAAATTTTAACTCAGAAGTAATTACTTTTATCTCTTTGTTACAGGGTGAAGCCGGAAGTCAAAGTGGGCATCCCGTTCGTCCTCTCGTCCAAGTCTTGCAACAAAAAGCTGACTGCAAAGACGTTTCTGGTGAAAGATGCGCCGGCTTTGCAACTCCCGACGGCCAAGAGATCCTACTCGTTTTGATTCAAAAATTGGTGATGTTAGTTTGTATAGAGAAAAATAAAACTAAAAGAAAATATCCGCTGCCTTATGAATGTTTACTGCCGCCTTTCCTCTTGTGTGTAACGCTCTCTCTTTCTCGCTCTGCTCTCCCTCCACTTTCGCCCTCTCTGTCTCTTTGACCTTCTCAGAATTATTTTAAATTCATATTTAGTGGTCTATTGACCAACTTACTTCTTTCAATTAATAAATTCTTTTTATGTAAGGTTTTTGTTGACATGGTTAAAAATGGCAAAAAGTATGGGAAATTCGAAAGGTTGTAGGTTGAGATGGGAAGTTGGTGCCCGAGTGGATCGAATTCACGATAGTTCAAGTGGTCAGAGCAGCGGCGTATTGAGCCGAAGGTCGTGGGTTCGAGTCCCGCTCGTGACACTAACTTTTTCATTTTAACCAAAACCTTACATACTATCTCTTTGACATCCAGCCAACCTTTCCTGATCGTTTGGGTTCGTCTATTCTCGCTGCCTGTGCTTAGGCAAAAGTTCTTTGTCCCTCTCTCCCTTACTCTTTTTTTTCTATTTATCTATTTCACTATGGACAAATACAGGGTGGTTTTATTGTGACTTTGCATCGAAAACTGAACTAGCGCCAAACAGGTGGTTCATTTTTCCTCGCGCTACTTCTTTGTTTTCCCTTTTTTATCAGTACGACGAAATGTGTACCATGTATATCACAGTTTATCTTCTTCATATTTTCTTTTTCACTTAATTAATTGCTTATTATGCCTTTTCATTCTCTCTGTTATCCCAATGTATACCATTCTTTTTTTTCCCTTCCACCATCAGTTATCTGTTGATCATAATCTATCTCCGTCCGTCCCTCTCTCTCACACTCGCACTTCTATCTATCAGTTGTTTTTCAACGATTTACCTATCTATTTTGTTCTCATTCCTCTCAGAACATTATTTTTTGTATTTTTATTTTTTTAATTTGTCTCTCACGCTCTCTTTCTTTCTTTCTCTCTCTCTTTCTCTCTCTCTCTCTCATTATCTGACTCTTTCGAAGGATTTAGCCGTCAATTTTCTTTCTTTTCTCCCAGTCGCCCGGTCTCGTCCTTTTTCTCTATCATCCAGGTCCCTATCACTATTATTGCTCTCTGTCTCTCTCCCTCTCTCTTTCTCTCTCTCTCTCTCTCTCTCTCTCTCTCTCTCTCTCTCTCTCTCTCTCTCTCTCTCTGTTTTATTCAAACTTTTTAAATATTTCGACGTATTGATGAAACTGTATTTTCCACTATCCAGTTTCGTCATTATGAAGGTTTTTCTCAAGGATTTTCCTACTTGGATGTAATTTTAAAACAAGTCGAGCGTAAAGTCCGCATGATGGATTCGTGATGTGATTTTCTTCTTTGTTTTTATATTTTTTGCTTATTTATCATATTTTTATTTATGTGGAGTCAAGGGTCAATATCATCTCGCAATTTGGCCAGGTCCTCGTCCTCACCTGTTTTCCTTAAATGTCTATATAACAAAATAATCAATATAATTAAATAAATAATATAAAATGTCTATTTACTTGGACAAGAAGAGTTTCGTTTTTAATCTTGTTATTTTTGGTATAAAAAAGAAATTCCCATCAGTTTTTGAGCGTAAGCCGGATATGGCCGAGAATAAAAATGTATAATTCTTATGAAAAGAAAATACAAATGTTTTGAAATTAAATGGATCTGCGGTGCGGCAGAGATACTGGGTTTTTCATTTTATTTTTACCCTCTCAGTAAAGTTTTCAATTTAAACATTAAGGTAGAAGAAAAAGTTCCGGAAATGGGAAAAAAAGTGGGAAGGAAAATGTTCATTTTAATATTTTCTGGCGAATCTTACTATTCAATTTTGACCCGTAGGGAAATGGTAACAAAGAACACCGATATCCAGGTGAAAAAGTTTAATTGGAAAAACTGCGTTGATTAGATTAAAAAAAGTTCTTTCATAGTTTAAATTTTTTTAATTATTAAATTCTTAAGAAATGTGTGCAAGTTGAGGGTTTTGAGGAGTTGGAGATGGTGGAACGAGTCAAAAGTAAGTTTTTTGAAATTGTTATTAAATTTACCATCATAAACACCCAACCACATGTTTGAGTTTAATATGTTTCCTGTATTTGTTTATACCTTGAAATTATATATAAACTCCCTGTAGAATTACCAATTGAGAGATACCTATCTTTGATCGGATTAAGGATAAGATTATTTATTGGTTTGAAGAATACTATAAATTGGAATGCAAATTTGGAATAAAAGCAAAGAGATAATTAGTGCAGAATGTAATCTGAACGTAATAATAAGAAAAGTTAAAATGAAATTAACCAACCAACCAAACAAACAAAAGGTATAGTACTAATTGTATTAAACTAGAAAAGAAATACATATTTTTTTATTTATAAAAGTATATTAAGAAAAGAAAGCAAAATATTACATTTTTTTACAAAATAACAAAATAATACTTGTAATGGCATGATTTAGTCGTCTGCCAGTTGACCCTTACATATTTACATTCAAATAAAACTCAAATTAACGTACAAATTATAAACTTAACATAAAATTATCTCTACAATTCAGCGCATCTATAATATATCTGTACAAACTAAACCAATCTTTCCCATTTAAAAGTTCTATATACTCACGGAATGTCAAACGACATCTGTGGAACCAAATTAACCTAACGTTCTCCAAAGTTGGACACACTGCCAAAAAATGAAATAAATCTTCCACCGTTTTTAGTTTACATATAAGCATGCTTGGTCTCTTTCCTCCAGGCAAGGCTTAAAATTGACCTCTCGCGCGAAAAACAACCTTGATCAAATTCCAGTTGTATTCCTTATAAAAGTAATTGTTGTCTCCAAGATCGAAGTTCAATTTCTTGTATATTAAATGGTATGTAGAACATCGCACTTTTCTTAAACATTCTTCTTTATGATGAGTTTTCTACTGCCTGCAATAATTGTGCTGCCCAAATTTTGAAATCTTTCGCATCTGCAAAATTTATATGAGAACTACAGTGCAGTCCGGAAGACAACACTTCCAATTTTTTAAACCAAAAAATGTTTTTTTTTATTATCTCCTGAGCAAGGAGGTAGGGCAAACGATCTTGTTTCAGACCCAAAACCCACTGTATATAATTTAAATGACTGCTTAACGTATACACAAACAAAGGTCTAAAGCCTAATTCCAAATAAAGAAAATAACTTGGTGTATAATAGGGAGCGCCAAATAACTTCTTAACAAAAAAACAAAGAAGTTTTTCTACCTCTTCATACTGATGGTAGCCCGTATTGAAGGAAAGTAGAGGAGTCAACGTTACACCTAAATATTCGTACTTTTTTTACTACCTCTATTCTTTCATTTTCTAAAAACCATCGTTCATTCTTTGATGGTCTACCGCCATTTCTAAACACCATAATCTTAGTTTTATTCAAATTTACTGACAAATTCCACATTCGGCAGTATTCTCCCAACCTGTTTAATATCTTTTGAAGTTGAACCGGTTCAGTACTCATCAAAACCACATCATCTGCATACATTAAACAGTTTACATTTGATGTTCCGACAAACAGACCACCACCCAAAAACTCGGGTAAATCGTTAATAAACAGCGAGAACAGAAGAAGGGAAAGCAGACAGCCCTGTCTTACACCTACTCTAGTTTCAAAGTTACTTGTGACCTCTCCCGTACACCACACAGCACTCTCTGTCCCGCTAAACTTTAATACCTCGATAAACTTACTGGAGATCCCATAATTATACAGTTTATAGAAAATGGCCATTCTGCTTGGTCGAACTGTTATTGGAATGCAAATTTGGAATAAAAGCAAAGAGATAAATAGTGCAGAATGTAATCTGAACGTAATAATAAGAAAAGTTAAAATGAAATTAACCAACCAACCAAACAAACAAAAGGTATAGTACTAATTGTATTAAACTAGAAAAGAAATACATATATACATATATTGTGACTTAAGAACTTGAACTAAGTTGGATATGCAAAGCCAGATGTGAGCTTTTATATATATATATATATATTTAATATGATTTCAAATATTTGTTGCCTCTGCGACAGAAAGGAAGAAGAAATGTTACCCATTTTATTGGGAGATATTCAATTCTAGGGGAAATTAGAAGTTACTTGGCGAAAGCACACTTATCCTAGAAGAAATCATTGACATCTTAAATGGAAAATGTTGGATTACTGTAAAAGAGCTTAGTTCCATAGGTACGAGCTTTTAGTTGACTTTAAGTTTAAATAAATGTTTAAGTATTGAACGTTCACTTGCGTTGTGTTGACATGTGTCTTGCATAAATTAGGTAATAAGACGATTAGGTTATAATTTTTTTTTTTTTTTTTTTTTTTTTTTAACGAGGGCTCGCAACAGCAGAGGTCATATCAACCGTCAGGGTGCCGATGTTTTTGAAAAAATCCATTTGTCGGGTACGAATGTAGGGCCGCTGGATTCAAACCAGGACCTTTACCTTACAGTGATGAGCGCCTATGACGTTCCTATTAGGTTATAATTGTAAACGTTTTGAATGACAGTAATATACTAGCTCCATAAGTTATTAAAAATGTATATTATTACTATTTTATTATTATAATGTTAAAGATAGCAACTCACCTCGCGGTCATATTATTCTTTTTTTTACAACGGCATTCATTCGGTTCAAAAAGTGAAATAAATAATATATGCATATTAACAATAGAATGGAAACGTGAACAGCAACCATCCAGTAATGGAAGCCATTATAAGGTCAACATAATGAGTGGGATGTGCTCCATCCTAGGAGAACGGCGTCAAGTAGTGAGGAATGAGGTTGCTGCGGGGCCATCGACATTTCAGTCTCCTCTTATGACTCTCGGCCACTTGTGGTGGAAGACAGATTTTTGTCGAAAGGGTTCGGAAGGTGAGAAAGTTTTGAATGGAATCTTTTGTAGAGGGATTGGCCAAGATGAGTAACAAGAGGAACATTTAGGTCTGTATGGATGGTGTTGAATGGTTAAGTCGGTATGAATATAGAAGGGGGCATTGACTTTTGTTCTGAGGATTTTAGATTGGAAGGATTGGACTCGGTCGGAATGCTTAGAAGGGGGCCAGGAGGGCAATTTAAAGTTTTCATTTTTTTTGTCATTTAGAGTTTGGATCTTCTGTCGAGAAGTTTTAGCGTGATAAATCGTATGCTACGGTATGTGCGCTTGAGTCGTGTATGGTAATTCCATGTCAGTCGTTTGTCCAGGTCCGAGGTAACGTGGTTCGTAACAGGGATAGGAATATTGTTGAGGTATACTGTTGGGAGCGTTTTCTTGTTTAGAGAAAATGTTATGTTTGTTGATTTAATTTTTAAAATATATTGTAAAATATATTTTACATTTGCATAGTTATCAAATTTCTTGTTATTAAATTCACTAATTTCGTGGTCCGCTTGACCAATTAATATATTACAATTAATTAAGGTTTTTAGTCGAGGTAAAAAGGTCAATGGCACGAGCGGGATTCGAACCCACGATCTTAGGCTAGATACGCCGCTGCTCTACCACTTGAGCAAAAAACTGGATAAATGTTTTTAGCAATAATACTCTCCTACAACTTTTCTGTCTGCTGGATCAGCTGTACAATTTAATTTAAAATACTTTTTAAATCAAAACCTACTGTAAAGGATAAGGTTTAAACTGGAAATTTATAATGTAATACTGAAAAATGGCAAAAACGAGGAAAAATTCAAAAGGTGGGGTTGAGATGGGAAGTTAATGTCCGAGCGGATCGAGGTCACGATAGCTCAAGTGGTAGAGCAGCGGCGTATCTAGCCTAAGATCGTGGGTTCGAATCACGCTAGTGCCATTGACTTTTTTATCTCGACTAAAAACTTTAATTAATTGTAATTTATTGTTATTATTAAAATTCTTTAGAAATGTATCCTTAATGTTTAATTGTTGAAATAACAGCACATACAGGCAAGTTTAGACATTAGGAGCCCACGATTCAAAACATTGTTAGAGTTATTAATTACTGTTGTAAAATTTGAGTCGTGTTTAAATTCTACTACACCTGTCTCAACCCGAAGAGTTGCCACATGCAAATACTACTAAGTAACTGGCGACCTATATATATATATATATATATATAATAGTAAATATTTTACAAAAAATAACACACTAGCACTGCCACTTAGCTAATTTGATATTGTCAGTTTTTTAAATTTTACGATCGTTATAGTCACAGAGCAATACCTTTAAATCTTTAAGACCTCTATCATATTCATGTTGTTGAAGGTTGTAGTTTTTTTAGATTGTACGAAAGTTATTTTATTTTATGCTAGTTGAGGCCGTATCCTTGGCAGGGAATCGATGAAAATAATTTTTTGGCTATTAGCTTGTTGTGGGTGTTGATGTCCTTGATTTTGTTTTGTTATCCGTCCTGTTGTGTGTTTTTACTAGGTTGGACGGTGTCGTGTAGTTCTTGGCGTCTTGTTGACCTTTTTATTAATTGAATTTGAATGGTGTTAAGACGATCGTTTGTTTTTTAATGGTTTATTTAACTGTAAAGCAAACAAATAATCACACGTGATCTACTAACTTAAACTACATAAATAACAAAAACATATCAATGAAACAACAATTACTACAAGTGGAAGTCACGTCAAAGAAAAACGTTAAAGATACGAAAACAAATATTTGCCAAATCGAAAAAAGACAAATAAAAACAAAAAAAGGTCTACAATCAAATAAAAACAAAAAAAGGTCTACAATCAAATAAAACTACTTAACATTAAAATGACAAAACGCACAACCAAGGAAAACCTCGAAGAAATAAAAAAATCAAAAAAAAATCATGTAGGCGATATCATGTAAATGAAAATCAGCGAATTAACAAGAAAATATTAATAAGAAATGAAAATGGAAATATCAATGAATAAAAATAACAAAACACCATAGAAATAGTAAAAATACAAACAGAAAAACACACCAGAAATGCCGATCACAAATAAACAAACCAAATTGAATATGGTCGAAAATATACTAAGAAAAAATCAATATAACAAGAGAAATTAAAAAAAGCAGGAAATAAACAAGTAAAACAATCAAATAAAACTACTTACATACTATACATTCTACTTAAAAACATACAAAAAAAATTGAATAAAATCGTAAACATATTAAGAAAAAAACGTCAAAATAACAAGAGAAAATAAACGAAATAAGAAATAACCAAGACAAACAATCGATCAAAACCATGCAATTCATATGAGCCGCAAAGAAGGAATAGTTCTTACCAGATTAAGAATAGGTCATACTCGGTTGACACAGGCACTTGCTGATGGGCCAATCTCCCTGCAGGTTTCCGTTATGCAGAGAAAGTTGCTCGATGTGTCCACATAGCCAAAGAGTGTCGAGCCTTGGGTCCCTACCGGGCGCGAGTAGGCATGTCGCTAGATTTAAAGAGGATTCTTGGACACAGCAGCGAGTTTCAGGGACCCCTATTCCGCTTTTTAAGGGATTTGGGAATTTGCTATTGTATATATAAGTTATTTGTTTTGTGTTAACCCGATAAAAAACAAACAAAACTGATCAAAATCGAACGCATATTAAAAAAATCGCAGCAGAATAACAATAAAAATCAAACGAAATAAGAAATAAACAAACAATCAAACATCACACCATACAATTAATAAACCGAACAACAAGAAAAAACACTCAACAATATGCCAATATCAAATAATGAAGCAAAATTCCATGAAATCAAAAACAACTACGGGAAAAACTAGCTACTGTCAAATAAATAAACAAATAAATAATAAATAAAAAATTTATCGACGCTTTAAATAACCATAACAAACAACCCAACAAATTACCAATATAATTACCACCATTATATATTTACTTCCGGTGTGCCCCAACGAGGACTTCTGTCGCCATTATTGTGCAATATTTTTATAAACGCTGTTACTAAGTGTTTTGATATTTATGTGTTCAGGCTCTTTGCAGACGATTTAAAAATCTTTGATATGCTGTGATAAAAAGAGCTCTAAAATCTAGTCAATTGGTGTGATAGAAAATAAAATTCCTTTAGCTATAGGTACAAAATATGCAATACTGAATTACTGGCTTTAAATAGTATTAAGGACCCAGGTATAATTTTTGACTCTAGTCTTATACAATAAAATTTAAATTTTCATTGTATAAGAGTGCTTTACATATCTTAACTAAGGCCTATTCTAGAATATAACTCAGCAGTTTGGCCACCTTCTTATATAAAATATGTTCATAGAATAGAAAGTATGCAAAACAGATTCCTCAGGTATGGTGCTTGCAAGCTCGACCTAAATATGGAATCTGTTTCTCATAAACACCTTAGGTTATTGATTAACATACGTACCCTAGAAAAGCATAGAAAAGTCGGCGATATTACAGTTTGTTTCAAAATGTTAAATAACCTACTATGTTGTCCAGAACGTTTATAAAGTATTAAATTGAATATTCATGATAAAAGAAGAAGATATACAAAAAAGTTTATGTTGCTATTAGCAAAACCAACTACATGGTCAATATTCCAATGCATAGAATATGCTCGGAGTCTAAAAATGTTCAGTTGGACTTATTTCATAATTCATTGCCCTCTGTGAAAAATATGTAAATTTTATAATGTACTTAAATTAGCTTGCTGTTAATAACGATATCATTATTGTATAAAATATACAATCAGAAAAAACCCCAACGAATTGGCAATAAAGAAATGAAACATCATAAAACCGAAAACTCCTAAAAAAAGAAACAGCAAAGTAGCAAGAAAACAACGATACACTCTAAAAATGATAAAGCTAATACAAACACAAAAAATACCCACCAAAATGCCGCACAAGTAAACTAACAGAATCATATAAAATCGGTTTAAATGTATACTATCAATTGAAATTAATACAGCCAAAATAACATAAAAACTCATGGCAAATGAAAGCTAATAAGTAATCAAACTCAATCCTCAATTTTGGGTTAAATACCATCAAATGACAAAAAAATACATCAGAAATAATTTTCACAAAAATACATGTGCACCTGCTGTGCTATGAAATAAAAAACAACATATTAATGTACCAAACAATCCACCAGTCAGAATATCATACAAATTACAAAGAAATCCATAATATTTCGTGTTCCGATTGACCAAATAATTTCTTTCCATTAATTAATCTGTTTTTATGTAAGATATTGGTTGAAATGAAAAAGTCAGTGTCACGAACGGGATTCGAACCCACGACCTTCGGCCCAATACGCCGCTGCTCTAACCACTTGAGTTTTTTCTAACCACTGGGTAGAGCAGCGGCCTATTGAGCCGAAGGTCGTGGGTTCGAATCCCGCTCCTGACACCAACTTTTTCATTTCAACCAATACGTTACATAAAAATACAATTACAAAGAAAGTGCGAACAATACATAACAAATAAATAAGCAACAGAGAAAAGGATAAATTAAACAAATAACTAAGAAATAAAACGACAATAAATATAAATAACAATAGACAAAAGCCAAAGAAAATAACCAATCAATAAAAACTGAATCGATAAAACGTAATAACAGACAAGATAAATAGATAAAAACCTTTTTTTAAAAAAGCAATCAGATAACTTAAAATGTTAACATAAATCGATATAATATAAAAGCAAAAATTCCAAGTAGTAAACAAATAACTAAAGGGAAAACCGATAAAACTAATAAAAAAATTGAAAGTATCAATGAAGTGAAAGAGGAATAATGTACCCAATAACGTTGTGTGTGAATTAAGATACGTATATGTTTTTAAATCTTTTAAATATTAATTACATACATTTTATTAGTTATAAATCAAAGCCAAAATACTTTTCTAAATTAAGTATAAATGTAGAAATTTGTTTTATAGACGAGATACCTGTTTGTTCTTTTAGCTATGCAAATCGTAACCGACAAACTGGATTTTATACGCAGGGTCGTGCGAAACTGTATTCGACCCTTTCACTCCTTCCCTCGGGACTAGTTTTCAATGAAATAATTTATTAAGGAGGAAGGAGACGTGTCATACAGAGTAAGCCTCTTCAATTATCATCGGACACATAAACTTTCCAATAAGAATCATATTAACCATTAATCTTACAGCCAGGACCTTTCCTTTCCAATGGTCTCGTACATCGTCTTGTTATTTACCATCCGTTTTAAACCTTAATCCTTTAAGCTTCCCCGTACGGATTAATGTGAACGTTGTGAATTATTCAAAGACGTGTTTCACACGTTGGATATTGCAATTCGGGATTTCAATTAATTCACACCCGAATCCCTGTGTTTTAAGACTACAGTCGTCGGCCGAGTGGTTAGGGCGTCCGACTCGTATTTGTCACGCTAGCGGTCCTGGGTTCGAATATCGGTATAGTCCATGCATTTTTAATTGTGAATTAAATTGTGACCCCTCGTCACCGACACCCAACGTGTAGTTGGACTTTATGCCCTCCTTAATTACTTCATTTTACTTTTTGCTAAGAAGCTCCCGTTCGTCGTATCCTTGCAACAACGAGAAGGTCGACAGGGTCTGTAAACAGTGAAAAAGGCCGGTTAGTTGTTAATTTTGATTGCAACTATGTGAATTTATTTTAAATGTTACCTGTTTTTATACTGAACACGATAAATTTATATCAGATTCACTTGTGACACCTATACTCCTTGATCAGCCTAAACCAATAACTCCAAAACAAGTATCACAAGAAATACGACAGCTTCCTAAAAAAAATCACCTGGTCATGATTTGATAAGCTGAATTCTTCAAGAACTTTCCTAAAAAAGCAGTCGTCTTTCTGACTTCTTCTATTTAACTCAATTTTGAGGACTACACACTTTCTCATACCATGGAAACTTTCTTACATTAAAATGATCACAAAGCCCCATAAAAATTTAAGCTCTCCATCATCTTATCGTCCTATTAGTTTGTTACCCGTTCCTTCTAACTTATTCGAAAAATTAATTTACAAAAGAATTATCTCTATTGCTAGATCGAACAACATCTTACCAGACCATCAATATGGATTTCGAACCCATCATTCCACCACTCATCAACTTCACGGAGTGACAGATTTCATTACTTCGTGTCTCGAGCAGAAACTCTACGAGACTGGAGTGTTTCTTGATGTTTTTCAGGCCTTCGACAAAGTATGGCATGAGGGATTATTATACAAATTAAAATTATTTTTATCCCCGGGCTATTACCTAGTTATACAATCATACCTTAAAGAAAGATATTTCGCAGTAAACCAGGGTACGGAGACTTCTATGTTGGAAGAAGTGCTTGCAGGTGTGCCACAAGGGTCAATACTCGCTCCGCTGTTGTACACAATTTTTACTTCTGATATGCCCACAAATGAGAATACACTTACCGCCACATACGCAGATGACACCGCCATATTAACAAGCCATCTCTCTTCTACACAAGCTTCACTCTGTTACAAAATCACATATCAACAATTGAAAAATGGAGCAATCTTTGGAAAATAAAGTTTAATTCCTCAAAGTCACAACATATCACCTTTACATTCCGTCGGGAGACTTGTCCTAGCATATACTTATACAATGAACCTGCCCTCAATCCGACAAAGTAAACTATTTAGGCCTTACATTTGATAGAAGACTAACTTGGAATCCACACACACGATTAAAAAAACAGACACTGAACAACCGATTTAAAATTCTTTATTACCTACTCAACCGACAATCAAAATTACCATTAAAATCAAAACTTTCGACATTCCTACTCAAACCTGTTTGGATGTACGGGTGCCAAGTATATGGATCGGCCAATATTCCAATATTCAAAGATTACAAAGTTTTCAATCCAAAATTTTAAGACTAATTGTTTCTGCCCCTTTTTATGTAAACAATAATACACTTCACAGAGATCTTCAAATCCCAACAGTTTTTTCATCCATCAAAAGATATTACAGACGTTTTCATAGTAAATTACAAAATCACACGAACACAAATACTATTACTCCATTTCCTACAATTAGCACGTAAACGTCTGAAAAGAATATGGATAAGAGACCTCTTAAATGGTTAATATCATTTCATCAATCCAGAGCGGCTGCCAATGGGTAGCTTTCTGTATAATACAATTAATTAAGGTTTTCAGTTGAGATAAAAAAGTCAATGGCACTTGCGGGATTCGAACCCACGATCTTCGGCTAGATACTCCGCTGCTCGACCGCTTGAGCTATCGTGACCTCGATCCACTCGGACACTAACTTCCTATCTCAACCCCACCTTTTGAATTTTTCCTCCTTTTTGCCATTTTTCAACTTTTATAATCTCAACTGAAAATTTTAATTAATTGTAATGTATTAATTGGTCCAGCGGACCACGAAACTGGTGAATTGAATAAGTTCAAAATGAAGTATACCTTCACTAAAGCCAGAAACACACTTACCCGATGCTACCCGACGCAAATCAAAACTCCGATTTTCCATAAGGTTGTATTACCCCCGTGCACATCTACCCGATGCTATGCCACGCTAACCTACCCGACGCTCTGCGATCCCCACTGTCCAGATTTTCGTCGCGTCGCATCGAGTATAGTCGAAGACAAAAGAACCGGACGCTCATATATTTATTCAAACTACATGTATTATTGTCGTTACATTAATTACAACATACTTATTTTAATATAAACCAAATTAACTGTGATTAAAAATTAATTAGTTTTTATTTAAAAAAATAATTTTAATAGTTTGGTAGAAAATTAATCAAAACACCGGAATACGATTTTTTGTTATAATGAATTTAATTAACAATTTTACTCGCTTCGGCGGTACATATACTAAAATTGGATCAATTTATTACACGGTTTTGCTCATAAAATTTAATTAACAATTTATTTCATAGTCTTGCTCGTAAAATTACACCGTTTTGTAATGTCGGGTAGCATCAGAACAGGACACTCATATTTTTTGTAGTTTGTTTCAAACTAAGTACCTGTAATTTTGTCGTTATATTAATTACAACATGTTATTTTAATGTAAACCAAATTAAACGAGATCAAAAATGCATAAGTTTTTATAAACATTGTTTAATTATGATGGTTAGGAGTAACTTTATTTAAAACAATTAAGTTTAACAAACAATTTATTAGATGGTTGTGCTCATAAAATTTAACTAACAATTTATTACAAGGTTTTGCTCAAAATAGTGCATTAAGAACAAAAGATGCGTTGCGATTGTGATAGTGATAATTGTGATAAACGCTGTGGACTGTACGCGACGTGTGCTTGCGTCGGATAGATGTGCACACCCCACCAAAACGTGGCAAGGCGTCGGGTAGCGTCGCATGGCGTAGCTCGGGTAAGTGTGTTCCTGGCGTAAAGCTCTCCGTGGCCATTTCATTTGTCATCGAGAATCCAATCCGATTACACGACATTTGAAAAACGGCAAAAAGGAGGGAAAATTCAAAAGGTGGGGTTGAGATAGGAAGTTAGTGTCCGAGTGGATCGAGGTTACGATAGCTCAACTGGTAGAGCAGCGGCGTATCTAGCCGAAGATCGTGGGAATCCCGCTTTTGCTACTGACTTTTTTATCTCAACTGAAAACCTTAACTAATTGTAATATATTAATTGGTCAAGCGGACCACGAAACTAGCGAATTTCTCTATAAAATGTAATGCCACAAACACAAATTACCCAATCTGCTGGTTGTATATAATACATGTAAACAAATAAATGAACAAATGAATGAAGTAAAACAAACAACAAATAAATGAAGTAAAAAAAAACCTGTTAAATTACTAAATTATTATTTGATTCTTTCCTTAAGTAACAACATAAAGATTAAACAATAGCAAAGAAATAACATGAGTGAAATTTATGGTATCTGCATGAAATAAAAGTGACTGTGTTGGTTTTCTCTTTAATTAAACAGTTTACCTTGGCTCCCTCGGACTTAAAAACAACAAAAAAACAAACAAACAGAATAAGACATTTGCATTTATGATGGTCCTCGTACCGTTCATTTCATAAGGAATTGCGTGTTTTTTAAAATATTTTATGACCCGTTAACTCTGTTAACTGCCATTTACGCTTTACATGTAAATTTTATTGCTTTTTCTATTTACTTTTCCCCTTTATATCTTAAGCTCGTGGTGTTCGTGTTACGTCGAGTCTCTTCAATTTTAAAACGGAAAGTTCAGTCGGACGTACTGAAAAATCGGACAAAAAATCTAACTTGCCACTTTGAATCCTTAAACAGGAAATGCTGTTAGCCCATTCGGTAAAAATTTGATTCGGCCCTTTGATGTAGGTTCATTTACACATTTACATCCGTGACATTCCATTCTGCGATGAGGTAAAAGTCGTCCGTTTGATATTTTACAATAGAGTCCAGAAAGTTGGGCTCGGTTGTGTGTTGCGGCGGGCCGGCTTTTCATACTCTCGACCCTTTGAATACACATTAACCCCAGGCGCTGTTTATCCCCTTAAAATTACTCGGTTCGCTTTCAGAAACGTATCCTTTTCATTTAGATTGTATAGGGCACAGGGAGGGTATAACACTCGGCGGTGCGTTAATAGATTTGGGCTTTTCCACCATCCCTGCTGGTGACATAAGAAAATGTTCCACCAACTCCTCTCTCACCTCGGCCTATTATTGCGTTTACTCGAAACACAATCCACCCTTCTAGGCCCTTTTGCATACTTTATCACTCTCACCTCGGTGGAATTTTCTATAAAGGGGTCCACGTCAATACAAGAGATTAAAACAAATAATATATGGACTTTTATCTCGAACGAAGAAAACCTTTTTTCACGTTAACAACGAACGAGCACTTTTGGCAAAATTCATCACCATGAATGTATTGACATGTCCACTTCGTGTTATGTGAAATATATTCAAATTTATTTAAATGTTCCCGGATAGAGATGCGAAAAAAATAATCAATTCTTTACTTTTCATTCGATGTTTGTACTTTTTTTATTTGGTACCTTCCTTTCAATACTTTTGATGAGGCAATATATACAATCCATTATATTTCGTGGTCCGATTGACCAAATAACTTCTTTCAATTAACTAATCATTATGTATGGTATTAGTTGAAATGAAAAAGCTAGTGTTACGAGCGGGATTCGAACCCTCGACCTTCGACTAAATACGCCGCTGCTCTGCCACTTGAGTATCGTGACTTCGATCGAATACCTTACATAAATATTAATTAATTGAGAGAAGTTATTTGGTCAATCGGACCACGAAATATAATGGACTTAATAAGTAAGTATATTTTCAGTAACGCTCTCTGTAGCCATTTCATTTGTTGCCGAGATTCTTATCCTGTTTAAACGCCATTTGAAAAATGGCAAAAAGGAGAGAAAATTCGAAAGGTAGGTGGGAAGTTGTGTCCGAGCGGATCGAAGTCACGATAGCTCAAGTGGTAGAGCAGTGGCGTATTTAGCCGAAGGTCGTGGGTTCGACTCCCGCTCGTGACACTGACATTTTCATTTCAACCAATACCTTACGTAATGTGGGAAATTTATCGGTTGTCAAACAGCGTAGGTCACCGCCGGCCCTCTGCATGTTTTTCTTTTATTCTGGCCTTTCCCGAGTATTTTGTTTTAAACGGCAGACACTTGAACGTCTTAATCTAGGTACCGTCTCTTGGCTTTTATAGGATATATACGTTTATATATCCTGTATCCTCTCGTTTATACCTCAGGTTGTCAACAACAGGCACAAAACTTACAATAAATTATATACCTCACAACTCAATTCAAACATAGAAGTCTAGTCACATTCACTTCCCCAGAGTACTCGATATTCCATGGGGCGTGGTGGAACCCACTCCATTCTCGCTAATAACTTACTTTTACTCTCCAAACGTCACCCACTCACCCAGGGCAGCCCATATTCCTCGGGGAAACAACCCCTGGTGAGAGAATAATCGATTTTTGTTAACATCGTTTTATTTCTTTTGAGGTATTGTAAAAATATGCATAAATGTTTAAATATTTTACGAGATTTATTTTTATCCACATATTTGTGTTCACATTGAATATTTTATTTTGATTTTTTTACTATTCCTTTTTAAGTTTTCTTTGGTGCTACTGTTGGTCGTTCTCGATGATCGAACAACGATAATTGTTGAACACCATTTCTTTTTATTAGTTATAGTACTTTTTTGCTTCGATCGACTGTCATTGTACTCGTTGGAGAAGATCGAACGGTTTGAATAGTAATCAGAAGAAGATTGAACAAATTGCAGTTGTTTGGGTTTGTTTGTTAAGCGTAAACCAGGCCCATTTTGTCTTCTTATTTTATGACTCGCCTGATGAAATTCTTTTCGAAGAAGAGGAAAAATCTAGAAAATTTTAATACATTCAATAAATATATTATTGCAATAAATATCGCAAATATAATAATTAATTGCTAAACAAAGCACACTTTTGTTCAACCTACTATTTTCCTTCCCCAACTCCTAAAAACATGGATCATGAATTTTGATATGGATTCTGATAGAGNAGAGAGAGAGAGAGAGAGAGAGAGAGAGAGAGAGAGAGAGAGAGAGAAAGAAAGAGAAAATCGGTAAACTTAGACAAAAACAATAATTCGGATTTTTTCTGTTTTTCACAACTAAAATATCTAATAATCATTAATTTTCCGTATATTTAATGTCCGAGATTAGGTCATTATTTCCTGTTTAATGATGTTCATTATCGGTTAAAAAAAATTAAACCGCACTCGTCATCATTTCCTCCGCTGTCCGTTTTTCACTGCCCACCACAAAGGAGTGGCAAGTGTATTATGTGGTTTATTGCACAACAGGTGATGCTTTTTTTATATTTAAACGTTTTACGTAATGCTGGAAATTTTGCATTATCTCTTCTTTTCTTTCTCTTCATTTTTAAATTGGTGCTACGATTATTTAGGCAATGGACATTAAAATATGAATAAAAGGTTATTTTTAATACTGAATAATATTAAAACGAAAGGATAACTACTTGCCAATAAAGCAGTGCAAGGTGTGTTGAATGCAAATATAAAAAATGAATATGAATCAATCATTTGTTTACAACTCCCTCCCAAAGAAGACGAAATGAATTCGTAATTTTATAACAAATCTCTTCAATGGCGTAACACTATTTATAAAATCTCTGACAGCACTTTTGCTTGAAAGTGTGGAATCAATCTTAATAACGAATAGAAAGTGTAGTTTCTATGCGAAAACAAAGAATCAGAGTTTTCTCAGTTCTACAGGGCACGTGCTTTTGAGTTGGTCTCGGTAAAAAAAAAGAAAGAAAGAAAAAAAAACTTCAAATCAACTACTAGTTCCTTACTATCTCATAAATAGGGAACCTCGAACATAAACTCCACTTTAAAAACCAAACGACCGTGTTTTAGTGGTAACCTCCAGTTTCATTTGCGGATTCATCAATTTCATTAGATACTGAGAAAAATGGCGAACAACTATTTTAAATTCTACCCCGAAAAACGTTAGGTACTGCAAAAATAACATGCTGAAACAAACAAAAATTGCCATTTCTTCTAAGGGTTGATTGGGGATGAATATTAACCATTCCTAACCATCTCTAAGCCAAAAATAAACGTTTGTTCAGATTTTCTATTTTTATACTAATTAAGACGGCTATAACATTTTCTTTATGATTATTTAAAAAATACGATTTATGAAAATTTTACCCTCATAACAAACATGAAGGATTAATAAATTCTTGGACAAAGTCTCCCATTTATCTAGATTCTCAAACTATTCTACGATGAGCGAAAGATGAATGTCTAAAAGGTACTGCATCTCGAATAAAGGCAAAAACTTCCAACGTTAAGTATAAATAAAGCTAATCTATTTTTCCATTCAATTAACCAAATTAAACGTAATTATGTATATTATTTTTATATTTCAAATAAATGGTTTTGCACGTTATCTTGAACATCATGGAAAAGCAAGACAAAAATTTGTTTTAAAAAGAATGACAAAGCTTTGTTTTGCATATTTAACGTGTTGCTTTTCCACCTTATGCCATTTTTCTAAAACAATTTTTTCCCCATTTTATAAAAAAATCCATTTTTCCACTTTTTAAAAATATTTTATAAATTATTATTGCTATGTTGAACAATAATTTAAAAGTAGTATTTAACGATTATTTGATGACATTTGAAAAATGGTAAAAAGGAGTGGAAATTCGAAAGGTAGGTTGAAGTTGGTGTCCTAAGTCACGATAGTTCAAGTGGTAGAGCAGCGGCGTATTTAGCCGAAGGTTGTGGGTTCGAATCCCACTCCTGACACTAGCTTTTTCATTTCAACCAATACCTTACGTAAAGATTAATTAACTTAAAGAAGTTATTTGGTCAATCGAACCACAAAATATAATGGATATAGTGGTATTTAATAGTAAGCAATGTTAATAATAGTAATTTAGTAGTTACGCAAAAAAACAATACTTGCACGTTATACTAAACTATATTGGCTTATTGTAAGTTATAAATACAAAGTGAAATGTTTGTTCCCTTAATTGAAAATGTATGTCCTTTGATGCAGAAGTCATAAGGAGTGCAGTTTGTTGTTTTTAAAATGGCTCCCAGATGATCCATTAAAGACTACTTCATTAAACGTCAAAGGTTGATCAAAACAGTCATCCTCTTTATTTGGTATATTTTACGTATATGGTTTCCTTTCATTCTCTTTATAAACTTAATTACAACCCAGTTTTACGTACTAAACATGAAATGTAGACAGATACAAATTCTGATACCTGTTGTTTATGGTCATAGTGTTTTTCTAAATTTTCATAAACTATTTTCAGTTTTCAAACACATTAGGTACATCCAGTAACATAATAGATAAATCGAGTAAAAAATTAAATTTATTTCCTTAGGAACAGGTGTTAGAAAAGTTGTGATGTCATCGTTATATTTCCTTTCGTTTATAATTGGACGTTGTTAACCTTCGAGATCAGCTCTGGTAAAGTGCAGTACAGTTACTTTAACAAGCTCTGACTCAGAATCTAAACAATCCAATGCTCTGATTTTTCTTTGTCTGAAAAGTTCCCTTAATTACACCTCCTAATGGTGGATAATGATATAATGATGGAAAAATTGAACCTCGGAGATGATCGTCTCGGTCTTCGGAGAACGCCGGAGCCGTGCTTATATTGCATAGCCGCAACGCCTCCTGGCAGAACCGAAAAAAATATTTCTTTTTACTGCCGAGGCCCCGGTGGAAAATTACAAGCGCATGCACTGTCATTGGAATGCAGAAAACCAAGTCGGCAAAATAATAACGTAATAACGATTCCAGCCGCCGGACGGCTCTGATTGGGCCATTCGGAACGAGGAAATTTGTGGCCTATATCCTCTGCTACGTTGATTTTCAAGAATAATTTTCAGTGCAGGGAGATGAATCGTGTTCCTTCGTTGAATTGTCCTAATTGGAAAATTAAGTAAGCAACGACATGCTTTTCTTAAAATTGGCTGATCAATAATTGCACCAACAAAATAACTAACTTTATGTTTTATGATGGTCGTATTTTAGAAAGAAAAAGTAGGGGTTAGTGTACGCTCTCTCACTCCTACTACATACAATAACTCTCTATATACAATATCTAATGGGTATAATCTATAAACATTTTTTCCCGATGAAATAAAAATAAAAATTAACTTCTTTCCGGCCTCTGCTGTTGTCGTATGTATGTCAATAAATATTCATTCTTTTTTCTATCTCCCTTTCCAACTCCCTCTCTCACACCTTATCTCTTTCTCTTTCTCTCACCATATTTCTTTCTTTCTCTAATTCAGCCTCTCACTCCTCCTCATTCTCACTCTCTCTCTCTCTCTCTCTCCTCACTCTCTAATTCTGTGTGAAAAATAAAACACTATACCATATCTTATCATCGCTCTCTCCCTCTCTCCCTCTTCTATCACCCTTTCTCGCTCTCTATCTCTCTCACATGATTTTCATGCCACTTAATGCCATTTTCAAAATAAATGGTTCATATTTCTCTCTCTCTTTTCTCTCTTTCTCTCTTTTTCTCTCTCCCCCTCTTATTCTTCCTCCCTCTTTCACACGAATCTTACTTACCAATTACTTACCACCTTGACTTATGCTACCTGATAAAATACGTATGGAACGTTCAACGTTGTTGTTTATCAATTAATTAAAGTTTTTAGTTGAGATAAAAAAGTCAGTGTCACGAGCGGGATTCGAACCCACGACCTTCGGCTAGATACGCCGCTGCTCTACCAGTTTAGCTATCGTGACTTCGATCCACTCGGACACTAACTTCCCATCTCAATCCCACCTTTGACTTTTCCCTCCTTTTTGCCATTTTTCAAATGTCGTGTAATATATTTGATTCTCGGCCGCAAATGAAATGGCCACGGAGAGCTTTAGTGAAGATATACTTCATTTAACTTATTAAATTCACTAATTTTCGAGGTCCGCTTGACCAATTAATATTTTCAATTAATTTAGGTTTTTAGTTGATATAAAAATGTCAGCGTCACGAGCGGGATTCGAACCCACGATCTATTGGCGACTCCCTTCAAGACTATACAGTGTATAATGTAAATATGTACATAACCTCAAATTACGAGATGTATATTTTTATTTATACAGGTAGGTTTTATAATAAAAATAAAAAAAATTAAAAATAGAAACTCGAGAATAAATTTTGAAAAAAACTGCAAAGAGAACCTTTCAGATAACGTAATACATCCATATTTTTAACCAAGAAATATTGTTTTTAACGATTCTGCTGCTATAATGCAAGGAAGATGGTGCTCCGAGTAAAGAATAAGTTTAAGACAATAACCGAAATGCAATTCCAGGGTACATAGGTACAAGGTTTCTATTGTGGTTGCAATGTGTAGCACGTGGTTTGGGGTAAAAAATAGAATAGCGTTGACATATTTCTATACTTCGTCGGAGTGATCACTATCCCAAATCTGTGCGGTGTAACAAAGGAGAGTGCGTGAAACTGTGTCAAATTCTTTCATTCAGTGGAACACCCGCCTGGGCAATTAAACCACTCCACGTTCTTATTTTGACAGTGGACACTTTCCCCTTCAAGTGTTCAAGCTGCTTGATATTGTATACATGTAATGTAAATGTAGATATAGTTTCAGGGTATAGTATACTGCGCCCTTTAAAAGCTATTGTATGTGCTCTGCCTAAAGCACATCGGTGAGTCCTATTTCATCCTTAAACTTCATTAATAGGCTCGGTTTCAGTGGTTGAAGCTCTTCTATGGTCACATTATAAATCCCAAAACATTTCCTCCTGCGGGTTAGTGTAGCTCCGCAGTTTGTTAGCAGATGTGTTGTTGTCTCTTCTCACTCTTTGAAGAATCTGCATGTGCCATCTTGGATTATTCCAATTTTCTTTAAGTGTCCATTTAACTTGCAGTGTCCTGTTAGGAATCCTATTAGGATTTGCAGTTTGTTCCTGCGTCCCTTGACACATTCTGTAATTTCTTTCCTTCCAAAATTGGTTAGACGATTCTTGGATTGTTTGTGACCAATGAGTGAATTCCATAGTTCCCTCATTTTCTTTTTGTCCTTCTGTCTGAGATACTCGTTAATAGTGTGGGTTCCTATGCCACAGAAGGGTTCGGGTCCTATCAGCGGTGTAGCAGCCCCTTTTCTTGCAAGGGTGCTATTGTATACATTAAAAGTAATTGAATAATTGATCCTGTGAAAAATGTATAACTTAAAAAGTCCAGGTTTGAATGGTCGTTCTTTTCAATGAAACGTTCTTTGCTGGGTTTACAAGAAGAATACACTGCCATGGTGACATTTTGACTTTATTTTCGACGGAATGTCACTCTAACAAAGAGAAATTGGTGAACATTCTAGGACTGATTAATATACAAGCACACATCTATCATTATGTTATACAGTTATTTTTTCCTGGTGGTATAAACGGTTTACGATGAGGACATCTTGAGGTCAAACAGTCGTGTTTTTAGCAACGGGTATTCTCCGACATTTACACCTGAGCATGAATAACTGTTGCCATTTACTCCGGGTCACGCTTCCTCCTACTTATCTTTATTCGCGCGTAGGAATACTTCATCGATCTGGCTGATCCTTCGGCTAAGTTTTATCCTCGAATACGTGTTAGAGCAAAACAAAATAACATTTCCTTATATCGATCGGCTGAATACGGACGTAAGCAAATTCACACATATATGGATAAACGTCAAGAGTACTTTAACGTTTAAAATTAACAAAGCCTATGTATACGTTATTTCATTATTTGTAACACATATTTAATTGAAAGAATACAGCAAAATGATACTTGTTAAGGGAATAGTTGAAATAATGTATTTTAATTGTTTATTTTCCCAAACTCTGCGCAATGCAGTTAGTAATTACTGACAAAGAAATCTCGAAGCTATCCAGTTATATTGCATTATATCAACAAGTGCAAAATTATACATTTTGTGTGGTGATTAGTGACCGTTTGTCGATAATTAAATGGACTCCAAATAAAAATTACTTTTTAAAAAGAATTTTATTGTAAGAGCTACAACTGTTCAGACGGGGCTTACAGCAGAGAGTGATTAAAATTACAATAATAAACTTGTAGGAAGGGAAGGGGTTTTAGATTAGTTATCAGTAGACATAGTGTCAGCAGTGTCGGATTACTGTTTCCTTTCCTGTAACTGATGATTATTCAGAAATCTTGAGATGGGGTCTGGCGTGATGTAGGTTTCAGAATAGTAAAAGTAATCTACAAAATCAATTGTCCGGCAACTTACATCGGTCTTACTCCCAATATCTGGATAAGAGAGTAAAGCAACATATCTATGATTGCAAAAAACCCAAGAAAAATTCTACAGCACTCGCTACCCACCATTTTTGAACACAAACACAATTTCGACTTCAACAATCCAAAAATATTACACACAGAACAAAACAAACATAAACGTAACTGTTTAGAAATGGTTTACACCAACAGAGATAAACACAGCATCAATTACAGAACGGGTACATGTAAACTCAGTCCCAGCTACGCCAATATCATTAATCAAATTCAATATCGATAACATACATATATCATCACATCACACAAAACATATAACATATAGAGAATTCATTACATTCCACAAATCAAACATTTTTACATAGTCTAATTTTTGAACAATTTAGCTTTCCATTTCCTATTTATCCTCGTCTATATAATCCTGAAAGGATAATCTGGCCGAACCTCAAAGAAGCCGACTCCTTATACAATAATGTCTTTCTATACCTTAAAAATCCAACGTATATAAAAATAAAACAGCAATATTTTACTGGCACTCTCAACACGACACACAAGAATGGCACAATTACGCAGAAAACAAACACTTTGAATGAGTAGAAATACTTTGACTGAATATAAAAAAAATATTAAATTCACTAATTTCGTGGTCCGCTTGACCAATTAATACTTTACAATTAATTAAGGTTTTTAGTTGAGATGAAAAAAAGTTAATGGCACGAGAGGGATTCGAACCCACGACCTTCGGCTAGATACGCCGCTGCTCTACCACCTGAGCTATCGTGACCTCGATCTACTCGGACATCAACTCCCCATCTCAACTCATACTCATACGGGAAAACTCATAAGGTGGGGTACCTTATAAAGGTTCTAAAAACCTTAATTAATTGTAAAATACAAAAAAAATATTTATTTGCATTGTATAAATTCCCTTTTTTACACATCCTACATGTTTTTGTTAAATTTAAACAATGTTCGTAAATCCGAGGCCCTGAAGATGATCTCAATAAAGATCGAAACGTTGCCACGATAAAGAAAATGTTTTTCTGAAACCTACATCACACCTGACCGCATCTCACGATTTCTGAATAATTATACATTCTAAACAACAGAATTATCTATTTGTTAAATACAAGAAAAACTGGATGGTTCTCCCACTGGCAATTCTAAATCTTTTATCCCACATAATTTCAATTTTAATATACCCGAATGGAAACCTTAAAAATCTAGATTCGCTTCTTGCTAAAGAGATACTTCATCGGGAGGAGTCTGTGAGGATTGATATGACATCAATTCGATTTTTTCCTTATAGGGATCTCGACCATACAATTTTCCACTGCAATTTATTGTTTGACTCTAATCAGCATGTGAATCTGAGTGATTTGCGGTGTGAGGACGAATGAGGTATAGAATAGTTTTTTTACTCTATGTGTCCGTGTTCCTATAATAAAAAAACACTCTTAATTACTAGTATAAAGCTGTTTATTGTCCCAAAGTATATCCCTTCACAGTTGTTTTCCTGCTTCAAAAAAAAAACCCTTACTTAACTGATGAAAAAAAAAAACGAAAATCTAAAACTAATAGTAAAATATGATGAAAATCAAATTTGTATTATCTGAATACTTATAATAAAAATGAAAATTAAAAAACTAATTAATTATTAAAATTAAATTAACTCTCAAAAATTCTTGTTAAAGTTTTATGGGTTATTTTCTTATTTTAATTGTTTCATTGTTATTTATGGAGATAAATGTTATATTATAAATTTATAAACTAAAAGTGTTCGTATTTTCAAATGTTTAGTAAAAAATTTATCTTTTTTCCTCTTTATACATTTGTAAAATAAGCGGTTAGACCAACGTAGTCGTATATAATGTAAAATGTACAACTCACGTTACGTAGAAGAAAGGTGCATGAGACCTAACATTGCGCGATTTTATTTATTGAATTTATTTATTGCAACAAGCAAATGAGTTAACAGACGTGGCAATTTAGCATGTTGGACATGATAGGAGAAAACACCTAACTGTGTCACTCCCTTACATTGTTGAAATAAAACGTTTAATCAATCGATCTTTCTCTCTCACTTTTTCATGAATTCGCTCTTTCCTTATCAATATTTGATACTTTTATTTTAATTCACGTACACACAAATAAAAAATGACAACATAAAAGTTAGTTATATTGATATGTTTATCTATATAGTTATAATATCACATATATGAATAGGACTATATTAGCACATTACCAATCACATATATGTACATCAACAAAACATATAATTTCTGTATTGAACATTTGGCATCTAAACATGTCATAAATTGTTATTTGTTTTCGATGTGCTTCGGGTTATTCGCCATTAATTATCATATGCGATAACACAGCAGGTACATTTGCTGAAATTACAGCAGGATCTGTAGGCATAGTGTATTTAGCCATAAACAATGATGTTTCATTCTAGATTTACGAAATATTTTGCATATGGACCATTTTTCTCCTGGCGCATTTAATCTTGATATTGGATTACCACAAAACATTACGTCGTTCATGCAGAAACAATTATGAAACTAAATCTTTAGAATATTATATATATAGAAAAATCTGAACATTATATTTTATTAAATTCATTGGATTCGAGGTCCGATTGATCGAATAACTTTTTTCAATTATTGTTACATTTTATTCTTTATCCCTTTACATGTAAGTTTTGAAGGTTTCGTCTCTGTCTATCTGTCTGTTTGTCTGTCTGTCTGTCGTCTGTTTGTCTCTCTCTCTCTCTCTCTCTCTCTCTCTCGTTCTTTCGATATATCTCTCTCTCACTTTCTCTCTCTCTTCCTCTTTCTACTTCATTTCTTTGTCATTCTCTTTTTCTCTCTCTACCTTTTTATCTCCCTCCAGCTCTCTTTCTCTCTCTCCCGCCCTCCAGCTCTTTTTCTCTCTCAATCGTTCACTCATTCTCTATATCTTTCTCCCTCTCAATTTATCTTTCTCTCTCCCTCTCTTTTACTTTCTATCTTAAAAATATTGAAATACTGTTAGGCGACAGTTTGTTTAATTCCATTACAGTTTTATTCAACCTTTTTTTCCACCTATCTTAACCTAACCTTTGCTGATCCTTTTGGTTCCTGCTGCCTGTCCTTGGGCAAACGTTCTTTATGGTTTCTGATTGTTATACTGAGATTGTCTTAAAGCGGAAACGCGCTCACCCAAGGACAAACAGCACATTGAGGTATATTCATACAGTTATAAAGTAACATTAGTGTTGATATTAAATTTTTTGTGTGCTTAAACTGTACTGTTATCGTGCTTGCATGCAATCTCAGTTTGCACGTTAAAACACTATTATTATTAACCACTTATCGCCAACAGTGTTCTAACCAGCAAACTACACATAGCAGGCGAGATTTTACCACTTACCAAGAAAGAAAATTAGAAAACATTCTAAAAATATAAAGGTTTTACTCAACGTATGCAACTTTGTTTGCGAATGACCGTGAACTTACAATTTTAAAACGTGCGTTATAATACTTAAGGAACCAATAGATTTAATTAGTTCTACACGTATAAAAGGCATTGTGTTAAACCACGGTGCAACTGAAAAGAATTATCACCAGAGCTGACGAAACAGTACATGAGCCTCTTTAATTATCAATCGGCATGTCAACTAATAAGAATCACCTGTACCATTAATCTTCTGATTTGAGTCCTTCTTCTGTCTGCTTAAATACTCATGTCTTATTATTTATCATCCGCGTTTTAATCCTTCATCTTTTAATCTTCCTGTTTGGATCAGTACCTACCAACGGAGTATAATATTCAAAGAATAAAATAAAGAAAGGTTGAAATGTAAATTGCAAAAAAAAATTGCTTGTGTATAAAATTGTGTATAAAAACAAAATAGCAAATAGGAATATAATACCGTTGATGGATATTTACGAAGTTTCGACAGAAAGCCTTAGAAATAATTCCAGTCCCAGTTTCTCCAGTATCTGTACTTTCTATGAAGCTTGAGGCAAGGTAAAAGAATAGGACTAACCACCTTCTCAACAAAAGACCAACTAGAGAGAGTTATAGACAGGGAAAGAAAGGACGAGAGAGTGAGAGAGAGAAATATGTAGAGGAAGAAAGAGAAAAAACAAATGAATGGTAGTGAGAAATGGTAGAGAAGAGAAAGAGAGAGAGAGAGAGAGAGAGAGAAATTAGCTTGATAGTTAGATAAGGAGAAGGAGATAGATAAATAAATAGATAGATATATACATAGATAAATATAGAGATAGATAGATAGATAGATAGANTCTGAAGAGTTTAGTTCACAATATAGAAACTCTAGTTATAATTATACAAACAATATATCTACAATTATATGTACGCATTAATTTATGGTATTTTTAAGTTTATGACAAAAATGATAGTGAGAATATTTATTGGGCACTTAGAAACAAATCTTTTTTATGAATCAATGACAATACGTTACCAGCCAACAAGCGCAATGTTGTGTTGAGTTCAGATAAATTTTTGTTGAAAATGTAATAATGTTAATGCATTTAGATGAAATAAATTATTAAATTAACGTAAATACACGCATCTTAAACGTATTTTGTCAGATGAGAATTGTGATTCATTCTAAATGAGAAAATCTAATAAATTGAACATTACATTTAAAAATGTGTAGTTTGATAACAATATTGGACAAGGGTCACAGCTTTATAGAGAAAATTTAAATTATTAATAATCTGAAAAATACTCCGAACGTGCTTTTTTCAAAAACACCAGCACCCCGAGGGCTCATATAACTTCGTGGTTGAAATACTCCCTAAAAAATAATAAATAAAATGTTTTATGCAAAATTTATTCAATTTATACGCAAGAATCTATATTAATATTTCAATATAATTCGAAAAGTTACACCTAATTTACTAATTAATTCGTTGATGGGTTATTGTACTTATTCCATTTGGCTTTTTGCCTTAAAGCAAGGAATCTATATTGTTATGCTATATTACACAAAAAAATTGTATTATGGTCGGAATAAGAGATAATTGCGGTCCATTGGGTATTAATTTGGCCCCGGGGCTACTTTTCAACTCGCGTGCCGATCTAATATTTTGTAAGCCGCGCTACGCCGGTAATTTTTTTTTACGGTCGAAACACTTTTACGTGAGACGGGCAATCCGATTAAAAAGAAAGCAATTTTCTGATTTTCCGATCCCATATTCGATTTCAAGTCTTCCAGCCGGTCTGTTCCGTTGTTTTATTATTTTTTAAATATTTTTTCTACTGACCAGTTTCTTGTGTTACATTCATTATTCCTTTCAAACCCACTCGGCCGTGATATCATCGTGGTAAATAACACGTGCACCTTCTCGTCGTGGAAAATTATACTGCACCGGCATGCAACTACCTGTCTAACTTTCCTCTAATTAACCTACTGACTCAGAGCCCAGGGGAAAATTGACGTACTTTGTAATATTACAAAAATGAAGGTAAAAAAGCTTAGAATTGAATAATTTTCCGGCATTATGATAGAATTAACTGTAAATTAAGCATGAGATGAAACAATAGCATAAAATTCATGTGGATTATTTCCTGACAAACAATCAAAAATGCGATACTGTTAAAAAAGAATATGTAAAAATATTTTGTTTTTTAATGGTTAATGCTATTCATAAAGGTCCAAAAACGACGTCCAGACGAGGAAGCGGGAGTTGATGTTCCTTCCGACTCAACCGACTCAATCCTTCTTGTCAGAAGTTAGTTAAGGATATTTTAGCATAAGTTTATATATATTGTATCGTATGTTTATATATATTGAACCGAATTACACAATACTAATATGGGATTCTCATTAATAAAACATTTAGTGTCATTTTTCAGGTAGATGAGAAAGTTATGTTAAATCTGTTACTTCCACGCGATTCCTAGCAAAAATTTACTTGGTATTTGCATAAGACCATTTTTTGCTAAAGTTAATCATTTTGTAAATAACGAGGGTGGACCATCTTGTTACCAAAAGCCTAACCCCCCTCATGCTATTTCCGTCGAACGAGACTCAGAAATGGTCGATATCATCAAAATTTTCCTGTCAAACTAGCATAAAATAATCTCTAGAGCCGAATTGTAAATAAAAATATGGGATTCTGATTTAAAATCACAGAGTTAGTGTCATTTCCCAGGTAGATGAGGAAGTTATGTTAAATCTGTTACTACCACGCGATTCCTAGGAAAAATTTACTTGGTGTTTGTATAAGACCATTTTATTCTAAATTTAATTATTTTCTAAATGACGAGTTTGGGCCATCTTGTTGTTCCAAAAAGCATAACCCTCTAACGCGATTTCCTTCGGGCATAACTCAGAAAATGGTCGGTCCTATCAAAATTTTCCTATCAAAGCTATCAAAAAAAAAAAAAAAAAATGCTAGAATCGAATTGTACAATAAAAATAACACAGTTATTGCCATTTTCTACGTAGATGAGTAAGTTATGTTAAATCTGTTACCACCACGCGATTCCTAGCCAAAATTAACTTGTGGTTTGTATACAATCATTTTTTGCTAAAGTTAATCATTTTAGAAATAAAGGGGTTGGGCCTTCTTGTTACAAAAAGCATCCCCCTCACGGGACTTCCTTCAAGCTTAACTCAGAAAGGGTCGATATTATCAAAATTTTCATATCAGTAAAAGTGGCATAAAATAAGCTCTAGAATCGAATCGTACAATAGAAATATGGGATTCTCATTTAAAATAACAAAGTAAGTGTCATTTTCTAGGTAAATGAGGAAGTTATGTTAAATCTGTTACTATCACGCGATTCCTAGCAAAAAATTTACTTAATTTTTGTAGTGGACTATTTTTTGCTAAAGTTAATCGTTTCCGAATTAAAAGGGTGGCCTATAGAAGTTGATAAACCCTGTATATTATTCGTGTTGCTTCGTCCTACCTTTTTCCTTGTCGGATTATTACACTGTAGATCAGTGGGGTCGTTTCAAAGTTATCATTATTTCTGTGATTTTTGAGAAAAATCTGAAGTATTTAGGTGGTGAAAAACCGAGAGGAAAATATTTAGTTTTACCAAAATTTTGTATTAAGGGCAAAATCCGAATGACAACATTGGGTCTTGTTGAAGAACACGGTTACTGACCCACTCTTCCCTTGAACAAAAACAGCATTGTTTTGGTGTCTTTCTTGATTTAGTAAGGCCTTTGATCGATTTTGGCACTCGGACTTTGGAAATTGAAGAACAACCTTTCCTCATGCGTACAATCTCATACTGTGATCTTATCTGACGTACCAATTTTGCCGAATTTCACCTTATCAGGGAAGCATACTTGGCCCAATTTTATTTTCAATATACACTATAAATGTTCCTATACATTTTAAAATTTCAATATATATATTCCATGGCGATGTCGCGTTTCTTACATGCAATTCGGACCCTTCAATTAATCCTCAAAACTAACCACAACACCTGGAATAAATTAACAGTACGGTTTACAAAGTGGAGGATAAAGTTAAACCTATTGAATAAAACCCATTGCCTACCACTGACAATGTGCATTACCTTGGATTTTTCATAGTTAAACGACTGAATTGGAATCCCCACACAAGACTGAAAGACAAGAAAAAACCAACGTTATACATTATTCAAAAGATTAATTGACTCACGGTCATAATTAAACATTGAAAAAGAAATTTTAATTTACAAGGCAATGATGATAATACCTTTCTGGCCGGTCAGTTGTGAAGTGAAATTTTCAGTCTAAAATTTTCCGTCAAATTATAAATGCTCTTTTTTATTTTTCAAAATGCACTATTCATTACTACCTACACATCTCATTTTACATGAATTCATCAAAACCTGCTATAAAAATTTCATCAATCACTGAACATTCACAATAATTTATTATTACGACAGTTTTCACTTCGAAACCTACCCAAAAATCCTCCAAGACGAAGCGAAAGTGGTCCAGAAACCTTCTCATTGAGTGAAAATTGAAAGGATTTAAGTATGAAGAAGTGTGGCCAATTTCTCGTGCAAGAGGCTCAAATGAAAAATTCAACATATATAAACATATTTCCTTAATGCAATATTTGCAGTTAGAGATAACAAATAAACTTATATATATTTTAAACCCTTTACTACATTAATTGATTGTAAAAGATTTTTATGATTTTTTTAACCATCCCTAACCATCCCTAAAAGATTTTTATGATTACGTTGTCTTTTGTAACATAAAACTTACCAAATTCACTAGTTTTGTGGTCCGCTTGACCAACTAATATCTTACACTTAATTAAGGTTTTCAGTTGAGATAAAAAGTCAATGGCACGAGCGGGATTCGAACCCACGATCTTCGGCTTGATACGCCGCTACTCTACCACTTGAGTTATCATGACTTCGATCCACTCGGACACTAACTTTCTACCTAAACCCAAGTTTCGAATTTTCCCTCCTTTTTGCCATTTTTCAAATGTCGTGTCATCTATTTGATTCTCGTCGGCAAATGAAATGGCCACGAAGAGCTTTAGTGAAGATATACTTCATTTAACTGATTAAATTCACTAATTTTCGTGGTCCGCTTGAGCAATTAATATCTTACAATTAATTAATCCCCGTGGCCCTTTCATTTGTCGCCGAGAATCAAATAGATTACACGACATTTGAAAAATGGCAAAAAGGAGGGAAATTAGAAAGGTGTGGTTAAAATGGGAAGTTAGTGTCCGAGTGGATCGAGGTCATGATAGCTCAAGTGGCAGAGCAGCGGCGTATCAAGCCGAAGATCGTGGGTTCGAATCCCGCTCGTGCCATTGACTTTTTTATCTCAACTGAAAACCTTAATTAATTATAAAACTTACCCTTAAATATAGGGTTGATTTTGTATTTCAAGAGTGTGCATATTAATAATCTAATTTTGTCATTGCATTTTAGAATTTATGGGCTCAGAATTCGTCACGACACGTCCTTACAAAGTTCGAACAGCCACCTTTGAAAAGATTGAATAATCGGAAAAAGGCTTATTCAAAAAGGCGACACCTTTGTAATATGACACGCGCATTCCGGAAATTCGACAATATTGAGTGCCCGAAGGCTGCTTTCTCTGATGTCGCTTTGCATTTTTTCCAATATTGCTGTTGAATCTCTTGTTTTCAATGGAGAAAGATAGAGAGAAGTATATGAGACACACTGAGGATCGCGAAATGCCAAAACGCGTTTGACAGTCCAATCCAGCGAGTATAGCCAGACCAAGTAGATCGGTAACAATCAAGTTGTAAAGAATACGATATTTCTTTTTGAAAGGTTCGATATAAACATTTGGGAAAAGAATTAATTTACGAATTCGGAATTGAATCTCACTCCGTATATAACAACTACCCGCGGGCCATTATTTATCTCTGGTACTCGAGTCTATCGGGAAATCGCTTGTTGGTTAGGAAATTTAGTTCTCAAAATGTCTTTTAAGCCAAGTTTCTTCCGGAGGGGATAGAAGAAATTTAAGTAAGGACGAGCAATAAATGGAGTCGGTAAAAGGGAGCCGTGTTTGAGGCTTCTCGGCCTGGTCGGAGGGTCGGAATTCGTAAAAGTTGCCGGAGGAGGTTAACAGGTGCCCTCCGATGGAAAACCGGTCTCAGATTTCCTCCCTTGGCTTTTTCCTCGAGTAATTCCTTACTGTCGGTATGCCCGGAATGGGAAACCGTGCGAGTTTCGGAATCTGCAAAACACAGTTGTATTCAGATTTCCGTCTTGAAAATACTCTGGGAAAGTAAAAAAATGACAATTGGAATCTTGAACTTGTGAAAACTTTGTTAATATTGTTTAGCTAAAGAGAATATAAACATTAAAGCTTAATAGAAATGGCAGATAGATTTAAACAACCTAAACGAGAAAAGACATTTATATACTCTTACACGAACAACCATTCCATATAAGCACTACATTAAAAAGATACACGTTGAAATAGTATTATTTAAAAAAATTTAAGATATAATATGATACATTATTTCCTTTGTCTATACAATTTACTAAATCTAATCGTATCAACCAACGCCAAGAGAAGTCACTCTTTCAGTCAGCTGTCAATAAATTTGTATATTGAGTGAAAATATTCACTTCTAACTGCCTTTGATTCTATCTTTCTCTCCCTCTCACTTACTTTCTCTCTTTATCTTCTTTTCTATCATTCTCTTTTCCACTTTGTTNCTTTCTCTCTCTCTCTCTCTCTCTCTCTCTTATATATATATAGTCTCTCTCTTTGTATCTAACAAACACTGTGTCCAAGCACACAGTTTTAATCCCTCTCTTTTCATTTGGCACTTTCTTTCTTTTCACCCCCATTGTTCACATCTCTCTGCACTCATTCTCTCTCTTTCTTTTCTCTCTCGCTTTGTCTCGCAAGCACTGAATTCACGCACACATTTTTTAATTGCTGTTTTTTCCTTTGGCACGTACTTTCTTTTTCACTCTCATTTTTCTGTTCTTTATCGCTCATGTTTTCTCCCTCTTTGTCTCTGGTAAACTGAATCCAAGCACTCGGTTTTTAATCCCTTTGGTTTCTTTTGGCAGTCTCTTGCCTTCTTTTTCACTTACATTTTTCTCATCTCTCTCTCTCTCTCTCTCTCTCTCTCTCTCTCTCTTGCAAACACTGAACCTCACATGAACTCTCTCTAACTCTCTATCTATTTATTTATCATATATCTATTTGTTTTTCCTTTTACTCTCTCTCTCTCTTTCTCTCTCTCACGCGCTCTCTCTCTTATCTAGTCTCTCTCTTTGTATCTAGCAAACACTGAATCTAAGCAAACATTTTTAATCTTTCTCTTTTGATTTGACACTTTCTTTCTTTTCACTCTCATTTTTTTTCTCTCTCTCTCTCTTTTTCTTTCATTTTCTCTCCCGATCTCTCTTATCTTTTTGTTTTCTTTGTCTCTAGCAAACACTGCTAGAGCACTTTCTTTCGTTTTCACTCTCACTGTTCTCATCTCTCTCTCACTCACTCTCTCTTTTTCTTTTCTCTCTCTTTGTCTCGAAAGCACTGAATCCACGCACACAATTTTTTATTTCTCTCTTTTCCTTTGGCACGTACTTTCTTTTTCACTCTCATTTTTCTCTTCTTTATCTCTCATCTTTTCTCCCTCTTTGTCACTAGTGAACACTGAATTCACGAACTCAGTTTTTAATCCCTCTGTTTTCTGTTGGCACTCTCTTTCTTCTTAATTTACATTTTTCTCATCTCTCTCTCTCTCTCTCTCTCTCTCTCTCTCTGCCTCTAGCAAACACTGAATTCACGCATTCTCTGTAACTCTCTCTCTCTATTTATTTATCATACAGCTATTTGTTTTTCCATTTATTCTCTCTCTCTCTCTCAATCTCAATCTGCAAGATTTTTTTTTAATAAAACGATATTTATTCATTCATTCTTTCAACGACATAAACTACATCTACTTATGCAACAACTATTTAAAACATACCTGATGATCTAATTTACACTAATTGCAAATATTTCAAAGCTACATATAAACAACTTACGTAATATTATTAATAATACCTATTTGGGAAAAAACTTTATACGAGCTCTAATTAAAAATAATTTGCCATACGTAAATTCTCAAAATATAATTACTGACCATCAATTTCCACTCAATGATCCTACAGTATCATCTCGTCTTTGGCATTATTTTCTCCCCTCTTGAGTCTGGGCGTCCCTTTCTTGACGTAAACAGACCTGGCTTGCTCTTTGTGCTCAAGAGCATCCTTCGCTCCGCCTACGATCTAAAACTTCACATCCACTTCACTGACCAATTTTTCCGAGTCATCTGCGCATATTTACATATTTTCCCTATCCACGCTTGTGTATACAGCTGATTTCTAATCTCATCCTATCATCAAAACGCCCGTACAATCTTCGCAGTAAATGCATCTATCCAAGTAACTCTGATACTTTAATTTTCGGTTGAAACTTTCACAAATACCTAACACAACTTACAAGTCTTTGTGTGAAAAGTAAAGAATACTATTTAACAATGAAAAATCCGCATAATTTTCATTCCTAGCCAAAAGATCCGTCCTAAAGTTTACTTCAATAATATTCACTCCGAACTGCGGACACGGTGCGGTATCTAGGCCTCTATGTCGATATTGACGTATAATCTCCACGAATGACTCATATATCAAGAATTTATGACATACTGGCAGCTTCACTTCTTGGCAAAATATCTGACCTCCACAAATAAAGACTGCTTTGAACCAACTTAGTGAATCCGATATGGACTGTCTGGTCAGCGAATAATTCCAATATCCACCGCAACCAAACTGCCAAATATTCAAGCTCAAAAAAAATCCGTGACATTCCATTTTATGTGTACAACGAAATTACCATACCATTATAGACGTAAATATTTCATTTGTCCAAGATTATATTCGCTCCAGTTATCGAAAATTTTATATTTTCAAATCAAGAAACTCACACGTCGACGAAATGTTTCATACTTGTTGACTAAACAGACGATGGCCATATCTTATACCATATATTTCCTATATCAGTATTACATTTTACCGAATTGTAGGTATTCGTAAAATACTGCAAATTCGAATAAAACAACAATTGTTTATATTAGTGGAAACTGATCAAATTAGTTGGATTTGTAAAGCTAGATGTGAGTTAATCCATCTAAATAAATGCTCATTTAAAGTTAAATCTATCTTATGCTCCCTCTGTAATAGAAAAGAAGAGGAAACTATTTTGCACTTGTGTGTGTAAGTCCAATCTCGGCAAAAATCAGAAAATCGGTTTTTGGGAAGTGTAATCTTTCAAATTAAGAAATTATAGAAATTCTTAATGGAAAATATTGGGGAGATGCTATGAAATTATTGTAAAAGAGCGTGGTTCTATAGATATGATTTAATACTGGAGTTTAATTTCCTTTAAAATTCCTATAAAACAGATGGATTGGCGATAAACACTTAGTTTAATGATGCAAATATACTTGGTACTATCTAATTATGTATTCCAATAGCTAATTATGTGTTCGAACTAATAAGTATGCATAAAATAAAATAAAATAAAAATTGCAACTCCTCCGACGGTCACAGTACCATGGAGTAATGTCTTATGATAAGAATAAAATGTACATATTATCATATTCATTATTTTGTTAATAAATATTTTATTATTATTATTTATATTAGTGGAACTGTCAATGCAAAATCTATTTTGTCGTGAGTATGTTCTCATAAGCCGATTTAAATGTAGAGATTTTAATTTTTGAACAATATTGAATGATATAGCAACGTCATTTTGTTAAGCGTTATAAATGGTTTACTGTTCTATGTTCTGTTTGTATAAAAGCACTGTTTTTTTCTTAATAAAAGAAAATCTATAGTCCTGTTAAATAATTAACGTCTATTGTGCGTTTGTCGGTATGTACGGACGGTTGGGTCGAATAAATCTAGCTTCTTACGGGGTGTTCATTAAACTAGGAAAAAGCACGGAGGCGATTTTCACCGAATTCCCTTTTCTGACGAAACCAGTCTTTTTCACCTTTGAGTTATAAGGGGGACATAAATCCACGTTAAAGGACGAACGGTTCGGAATAGGAAAAATGGGTCTCGACAATGGTAGGACGTTGGAAATCTGATTTTCACGAAAAGCAGCCTTTTGAGTGTCCGATATTTATAATTTCCGTACAAAACCCTCTTTCAGATGATATGGGCAGTTTTATTACTTAGACTGCCTTGCCCGAAGAGATTTGGCCAAATCTTACCTGACGGGCATAAGTTATGAAAACGCCCATTAGCGTTCTTGCTCGGCTAGATTTCATAAGTGCTGTGTCATGTAAATATCTTCTCATGTTTCTGTGTTTGAACAAGTCTCGAACAACTTACCTTGAACAAACTCCCTCAGCGGTCTCTACCCAACTGTTTTCTCGTCCTTTTCCATACAGGGGTTCAATTCAGGAGCTATTTATTTACAGTACAAAAAAAAAAATCTCCATAATTACGTCTAAACAGCGCTAATTTTAGTACCGGTCAGAGGTTTAGGTCACTAATCACCACATATTTTCTTGCTCTGAACATTAAAAATGTATTTCTCACTCTCTCTCTCTCTCTCATTCTCTCACTCTCTCGCACTCTCTTTTTCTCTCTCTTTCTCTCCCTCTATCTCTCTCTATCTCTCACTCTCTCTCCCTCTCTCTCTCTCTCTATCTCTATCTATCTATCTATCTATCTATCTATCTATATATCTTTTATTTAAAACGTGAGGGTATCGCTAGTTTTCTTACGAAACTTCACGATATCGATACTTCAGAGTCTGTGCCTGTCTTTCTATCTGTCAGTCTTTGTGGCTGTCTGTTTATATATCTCTCTCTCCCCCTCTCTCTACTCTTCCTCCCGCTCTCACATACTCACTCTCTCTTTCTCTTTATCAATCTATCTATCTATTAGTCGATCAATCTATCTTTATATTGATCTACTTATCTATCTACTCTATAAACGTTTTTTTCTTCCTTATTCCTCACGCCAACCTCTCCCTCTGCATGTCTGACTATCTCTGTGTCTGTCTGTCTGTCTATCTCTCTCTCTGTCTCTCTGCCTGTCTGTCTGTTTCTCATGTCTGACTATCTCTGTGTCTGTCTGTCTGTCTATCTCTCTCTCTGTCTCTCTGCCTGTCTGTCTGTTTCTCTNCTGTGCCTGTCTTTCTATCTGTCTGTCTTTGTGGCTGTCTGTTTGTATCTCTCTCTCTCCCCCTCTCACATACTCACTCTCTCTTTCTCAATCTATCTATCTATTAGTCGATCAATCTATCTTTCTATTGATCTACTTATCTATCTACTCTATAAACATTTTTTTCTTCCTTATTCCTCACGCCAACCTCTCCCTCTGCATGTCTGACTATCTGTCTGTGTCTGTCTGTCTGTCTCACTATCTCACTCACTATCTCTCTCTCTCTCTCTCTCTCTCTCTCTCTCTCTCTCTCTCTCTATATATATATATATATATATATCTTTCTCTCTCTACTACTGTATCTATTAGTCGACACTTCATGATATCGATACTTCAGTGTCTCGATTATTTTCTTTCAAAACATCGAAGTGTTGATACTTTGCTTTTGATACTTCAGCGAATCAATACTTTTGTTTCTATCCCTTTTAATAATATAACGATATTATTTTTGTGCAAATAATCACTATGGTATCGATATTTGCACATATTGGTTGGATTCTGAATTGGCCGTTAGAATGATTAGACAGATTGGATGCATTTTTAACAAGCCAACTAATGAGATACTTTCGATATGTTCTGTTCCAACACCCTATTCACCAAATTCTCCCCCCAGGCTACGCACGTTAATCCTATTTTGCAATTAGAATGAAGTAATTTCCGTTTAAGAAATATTTGAAGGCGTTGAATTGTTGATTGCTTGAACGGAAACTGTTAACGAACATGTGCCCACAATAATAAGAAATCTGGATTTATTGGCATGATATTCTATTTATTTAATCCAATTGGAAAATGAAAACTTATTACTTAATATAAATCAGCCTCAATACTAACTTAAATATCTTAACAAAACTTTATTCATTGGCTTTTTTACACAGACTTATAAACAAAATATTTTTGATTGCAAAAGGCATTCACAATTATGACAATAACTTAGAAATCAATACAAGACGGAAAAACCACTCAACCGTAATGAGTTCTTGTTTCACATTGAACGATCATTATGACAACACAGTCCACTCTTATAAAATAAAAGTTCATTTACGGTAAAAGGAAAGTTCACAAGTACCATGTAATTTTCTCGAGCGTCAAATCCGATTGGGTCCAACCATGAGAAAATATATTTACAACAAGGCCACTGGAAAAATTAAACAAGCCCGATAAACATTACAGACGGGACGTGGTTGAATTAAGCTGATTGAAGATTTGCAGCCGTAGGCTTAGGCGCATTGGAATTGGCCTGGTTACAGCATAAACCACTTAAGCTGGCACATAGGAGTCCAATTTGCTCCGCCTTCCGTGATGAACCGAATCAGCGCAGTCGACCGAGAAAAATTTACTGCAGCCAAATAAGATAATGCTGAACGGTTTAAAACAATGTAAGTATTTTAAACTTTAAAATACAAAAATATGAATTTCAAAACTATAAACAAAAAACTCTTACTCTGGATACAATGACGTGACATAGTCCATCTGATCAAGCAGTTTTTCACAAAATAGTAAGTATGAAGAAAATGATAATATCAAATGATAATATGTTACACAAGGTTTTATATCGATGTTGCATTAATAATCAAAAATCAAAATTTATTTAATAAAGAAAACGATGTACCTCCATATTATTATGTAACAATTAATATGGAGTATTGCAATTGTTTTACAGTTTAAAAAAATATTAATTATTAATTATACAGCTCAAGAGCTGATTATTTACTGATTTATTTATTGTGCATAAATACTTCAAAATAATATGTAGTACTAATTTTACTTTTCATAATAACAGCGTGACTAACATTAGTGATATTTTTTAGTCCCAATGGCAATGCCAATCAGAAATCAAATCACTACAAACAATAAATTTATTGGTTATTCAGATATCGTGAGATGAGGTCGGGTGTGATGTAGGTTTCATAAAAACATTTTCTTTATCGTGCCAACGTTTCGATCATTTATTGAGATCATCTTCAGGGCCTGGGATTTACAAACAATGTTTACACTTAACAATTACATTTAGGATGTGGAAAAGTGAATTTATACAATGCAAAATATATATAAACATAAAACAGCAAAATCTCACTGGCACTCTCAACACGACACGCAAGGATGGCACAATTACACAGAAGACAAACCCTTGAGTGAGTAGAAATACTTTGTTTGAATATAAAATATATTTTGCATTGTATAAATTCACTTTTTCACATCCTAAATGTAATTGTTAAATGTAAACATTGTTTGTAAATCCCAGGCCCTGAAGATGATCTCAATAAAAGATCGAAACGTTGGCACGATAAAGAAAATGTTTTTCTGAAACCTACATCACACCCGACCGCATCTCACGATATCTGAATAACTATCGATTAACGGTCACTAATCTCAAAATAAATTTATTATTATATGAATACAATCTAAATTATCAATACGTGTGAATTTTTCAAAACCATTTCAATCTATTTTCCATTTGGGAAAATTTATAAACAATCCTTTGAGTAAAGAATCTAGTCGTATTTATTAGGTATTTTATTTTTTAACGGCATAACATTGTTATCAATATGCGTAATCAAGAGCAAAACCAGATTATAAATTGTGTGTTAAATTTATTCTATCACTAAACGATTTTCCAGTTTTTTGTGGAATTTTTTTTCAAACCATCATAATTAAATATTTCCTATTAAAAAATCATGAATTTCTGATTTCATTTCGTTTACATTAAAATAAGTATATTTTAGGTAATATAACGATAAAAGTGCATATAAATTGAAATAAACAACAAAATAGGAGTGTCCGTTTTTTTATCTTTCAGTATATTAAAAAAAGTCAAAATAAGCCCTACCAAAAAGAAATTTTTGATCTATAAAAAGAAAAACAACAAAATTATAGAAAATAAAATATAAAAAGGGAGGATTCTTCTTTTTATTTAAGCTTTTTACAAATATAAAATAAGTGAGCTTTTGCATAAAATAACGTATGAAACTTAATTACAAGTAAAAGGTAAAATTGTATATTAAAATAACGGATTCTTCTTTTATACAATGGTGAAAAAATCATAACAACCCAGAAAAAAAGAACTCTTTTTTTGTGAAATGTGAGAAACTGTGGTTTTTAAAACCAAATTATTTTTATTTATTTGTTTCTAGTGGAGCCATTCTCCTTTACTGAAGACGGCGAGAAGACGAAGTGCATCTGACAGAACAAAATTATCTGAAAGTAATTAACTACAGGTCCTTCAATTTGCATACTTTATGTGTAAATCTAATTTTTTTTGTAATATTTCGTAGCCTACATTTCACACCGTCATCTTGGTATTTTATTGTTTAAAAAAAGAATCGATTTGAAATTAAGAAGGGCTAATTTGATATTAAAACGTTCAATTTATAATTAAGAACAGTTAATGTGAAATTTAAAAGAGTTAATTTTAAATTAAAAAGGGTTAATTTTGCAAATAAAAGAAGGTTGATTTGGAATTGAAAACAGTTAATTTTGAAGTGAAAAAGATGAATATGAAATTAAAATAGATTAATATGGAAGTAAAAAGGGTTAATTTGGGTAAAAAGTTTATTTTAAAATGAAAAAAGGTTAATTTGATGGCAAAACAGATTCAGTTGAGATTAAAACGGTGGATTTGATAGGAAAATGTGTTAATTTAACGAAAACATCTATAATATGCAATATTCCTTTGTTGAGATCAGTATACCCATGGTGGTTGTCACCTATGAACAAACACATTGTGAAATGATTTATTAGTGATTTTTTTAGTAATGTTTCTTCATTTTCTTTGGAATGAACATTGTTCTGTTTAGTTCTTTTTTGTAATTTTTTCTGCAGTTGTCTAGTGGTAATATATCAGACATTAGAACATTTTCTCAATTAAAACATACGAAAATGATTGAGGGAACAACCTAAAAAAACAAAAAATTCTATTGTACGTCTTTCCTTAATGTTTTTAGTTAAGTTCATTAAGAAATCCCTTAATATAATATTATAAACAATCGTCTTGACAAGGATGTACATAAAAAAACAAAACAAATTTACATGAAAAATGGCAAAAAGAAGGGAAAATTCAAAAGGTGGTGTTGGATGTAAAGTTAGTAAAAATATTTTGTAAATGAAAAGCTACTGTAAAAGATAAGGTTCAAATTGGAAATTTATAATGTAATACTGAAAAATGGCAAAAAGGAGGGAAAATTCAAAAGGTGGTGTTGGGATGGGAAGTTGGTGTCCGAGAGGGCCTAAGTCACGATAGCTCAAGTGCTAGAGTAATGGCGTATGTAGCCGAAGGTCGTGAGTTCGAATCCCGCTCGTGACACTGACTTTTTTACCTCAACTAAAAACCTTAATTAATTGAAACATATTAATTGGTCAAGCGGACCACGAAAACTAGTGGATTTACATAAAATGTTGATAACAATAAAAGAAATTTACCAATTTTAATTAATTATTTAATTAACAGGTTGGCTTGTAGACATATTGACTGGTAAAGTTAACGTTTTACTAGCTTTAAAATATTTATTTTTGTTTTAATTGTTTATTTGTGTGTGTAGAATACAATTATTTTTTAATTATTACATCACAATCATGAAATTTTAAATCTCTAGATTAAAGAAGAGAGAAAATTGCCATTCGGCATCTGCAATTTCAAAACTGAACTCCAAACTATTGTCATAACATTAAATCTGGTTTCATTAAAACTTAGACCCTGTTATTTTAGCTGTTCTTGAGGAGGTCCTTTTCCAACCCGATAGACACATTTAGTCGACTATTAACATTTAAGTAACAACGGTAGACAACAACAAGTCACCCCTTTAGCCCAACACGGGGAAGGATTAATCCGAGGAATTACAACAACGGGTTTGGGCTGTTTCCAAATCCACATTTGCGTACGGCAATTGTTCCGTACATCTGCTGTATTATTGTGTAGGTATGGAGCAGAGAAGCCCTGTTCCAAAACACTCTCCCACGTCGATGAAATCACTTATGAAATTAAAACCCTTTTGTATTCAGGGCACAATGGCCTGTGATCCAGATTCAACTTGACTTGAATCCCGTGAACAGTAGGAAATGGGGAACCGGTCCTCCATCCGCCTGTTAATATCGACATGATTACATCCCGACCCTTAATGTCAGGACGATTTCAATATTCACTACGATGTTTAATAAAGGAAAAAACGCGACACATATAAACGGTAATGCCGATTCCAACCTTTGCATGTTACGAGACGACAACCCCGTCGGGCACGTGTATGTATGCTCGCTTGGTCCATTCATATAACGATCTTCTTGCATGACCAAAGTTGTAATATATATTACTCCCGGGGTAATACATAAGGCTCATAACAACCTCGCTAATGTCATAATGTGGCCCTGCTCATGACGGTAATGTACTCTGAACGACGCCCACGGCACTATCTTGCATTTTATAAGATGTTCTACTATTATGTTTATGTGTGTTGTCTACACTACACTAACAGTTGAGAGCATAATAATTCAACCCCCTTTTAAATTGTTCCTGTTTAATGTATTTTATATCATACGAGAGCACTAACACTCTCCATTAACATATACTTTCTTAGCGGTTTCTCAATTTCAAACTGGCTATAATATTTCTTTTAAAAAAAACGTTGACCCAAAAATGCTTTATTGTCTGTACACAGCCCATAAAAACACCGACCACCTGGTTTTTACATAATTTTGAAAATCCATATTTTAAGTCACAGACCTGGGCAAGATTTATTTTTATAAAATTTTCCTCTGAACAAGGTGGCTTTTTAAATACTTTCCTAGCTTCGGTCATTCATGAGTGTTCGAGAATTGGGAAAATTCGGGAACAGTTAATTTTTGAACTTTTTACGAAAACTTCAAATTGAGCCGTGGAGCCAGGAAATCGTCCAGGAGGGTCGCCGTATAGCAATCGTTAGGAAATTTTAATAAACTTCCAATTGATCACCTTCCACTTTGGCAGATTTCACAATCGTTTTTCATTTATTCGCAATTTTTGGGGAACAAACGTGGTCTTTTACGTGCTCATGGAAAAAACCAATCCCACTCATTCTCCCAATTTTCAAGAATGCATAAATTTTGAACAGTCATGTTTTCGCAAATTTTACATTGTACAACTTTTGTTTCGAGGACTGAACTGAAACTGAAATAGGAACCGACAATTCTTACTTTTTCTTCCTTTGACCTTTTATGATACGGAATGCTTTTGCTGTCGATAACCGCTTGTTTACCTCATCACGGAAATTCAATTTTTCATTCCCATTTCTCAGCTGTTGTGGCAGTTTGGCTTCGAACAACGTATTGAAAAAATAGTTCTATGTAATCTGGAGACTGAGAGATATCGGTTTTTTCGTGAGCACGTAAAAACCACGTTTTTTGTCCAAAAATCGCCAATAAATCGAAACAGTTGAGAAATCGGGAGAAATTAAAGCTTATTAAAAATTGTCTATCGATGGCTGTAGGATGATTTCCTGGCTCCACAGCTCAATTTTAAGTTTTTTTAAATAGTGCAAAAATTAACATATTCCCGAATATTTTAATTTACTGATGAATGACTTAAGCTAGGAAAGCTTTTAAAAATCTATCTTGTTCAGCTTAAAATTTTCTCAAACCTGAGACCTAGCGCAGATCTTTTTTTTAATTAATTAATTTTTTGTCCTGAGAATCTGTCAGTATTCAGTATTACTTTTCAATTAATTAAGGTTTTTGTTGAGATAAAAAAGTCAGTGTCATAAGCGGGATTCGAACCCACGACCTTCGGCTAGATACGCCGCTGCTCTACCACTTGAGTTATCGAGACCTCGATCCACTCGGACACTAATTTCCCACCTCAACCCCACCTTTTGAATTTTCCCTCCTTTTTGCCATTTTTCAGTATTACATTATAAATTTCCAATTTAAACCTTATCCTTTGCAGTAGCTTTTGATTTAAAAAATATTTTTAATTAAATTGCACAGCTGATCGAGCAGACAGAAAAGTTGTAGGAGAGTATTATCGCGAAAAACATTTTTCCAGTTTTTTTGGGTTTATAGAGTTCAAAACTTTTTTTTTAAATTTTGTTAAGTGCACTGGACCTTAACTAAGTGCTAAACTGTCGATCGAGCAAATGAAGTTCAAGGTTCTAGAGTTTACAAGTGTTTGTGTGAGTATAGTGAAAACGAACTGAGTTCATCGACGGTTTTTACTGCCGATCTACCTTTGTCAAGCACCATTTAAAACTATACAAAACTTATTTGTTACTCATTTTTTGTTATTTTTACTAATTATCTTTATTTTTAATTTTTAATACATCTAATTATTTGGCTGTTGGATACAATTTGCAATTATTGTAAAATTGTTGCACAATTGCACTGAAGGACGATTCTCCTGAACAACAACCAAAATGAAGACCTTGGAGAAAAATTTTCATTCTAAATTACCCGATTACTTAAACCCCTTATTCCGCGAATTATCAACCTCAACATTACCCGCCAATCTTCATCGGCAAAGGATAGTTTCAGAGTAAACTCCATCACGGGATGGACGCCGTTCTTGCCTTACATGCCCTTTTGTGTATCCATGCATACCACTTTCTATGCCCGTTCGCACAATATAATAACAATTTCAACATTTGTGATTGTTGCATATTTTAAGTTCCGTTGTAAATAAATAAACGATTTAAAAAAAATTCCAAACAAATATATTATACCTTTATTTTAATTACAAATTTATTTTGAACTCACCCTGACAAAAATTTATGAAAATTGGTATTCAACAATTATTTCGATAATAATATTGAGCAATCGTTATTACCTTGAAATTACTTCCAACGTTAAATACTTAGCTTCTAGAAAATTATATGCTATGCTTTTCAAAGTAATTATTGTCCAGAAAGGACAAGACGTCATTAATCATTACTAATTAACAACAGTAATTACAACAAATTAAAATTGATACACGATAAAACTTTTTCACTCTAGCACGCAAACTATCTTTCCGTTCTTTTCGATTTATTATTTGTTTCATTACCATTACTGCACGGTTAAATTTATTTATATCAAGGAATCATTTATTGAATTATTTTAAAAATTATATAAAATTCAGGCTAGTTCCAAAGAAAGTTTTTACCTTCGGTATGAAATAGCCAACAACCAACAATAAAATTGTTTTTATGAACCAGGTAAAAATTAAACACCACTGTAAAAATTAAAACAACGTAAACAAAAATGAAAACCATTGCAGCCAATAAAAAGTTATCAATAATTATAAATAAATAGAAATTATTCTATTGTATAGAAATAAAAATATTGTAGATTAAAAAAAATTAATGGCGATAGAATAAAACTGATACAGGGCTTTTTATTGCACGATTTCGTTTTTTTAACCTGGGCGTAACTACGCTTGAAATACGCAATTATACATAATGTAAATAGAAAAGTAGCAATTCCCAAAGGTAGGAAAGACAATTATTGATACGCTGAAGTACGGAAAGAAATTATCGTTACCCACAAGTATCGAAAATAAGCTCTAAAATCGTAAATTACCAAAAATGTGTCGTTACCAGGGATACGAAAGAAAATTAACGATTCTCAGAAAAGTATCAATACCCAAAAGTATCGAAAAACAGTATCAATCAGTAGAAAAGTATCGGAACCTTCAATTATCAAAACCATGAAGTACCAAAAAAGTATCGTTACTCAGAAGTATCGAAATTAAAGTATTGTTATTCACAAGGATCGAAAGAAAAGTCCCAAACCTTAAAGTACCCAAAACAATATCGTTACCCAGAGGTAACTTAAGAAACGTATCGGCACCTTGACAAATCGGAAGAAAGTATCGTTATTCAGAAGGATCAGTTGTAAATCTATCGGTACCCTGAAATATCGGAAGAAAATATCTATACTTTGATGTATAGAAAGGAAAGCATCGATATTTCGATATATCAAAAGAATAAGTATCGCAAGGGAAGTATCGATACACTGATGTATCGAAAGAACGGTATCGGCACTCTGAAAAATTAACACTAATACCATAACATATTAAAATTCTTAGTAAGGTATAAAAATAATGACTACCCCAGCATTACAGAACGCTCTTTACTGGGATGTGTTTTTCCGGAATAAATCAATTTTGTCTCGCCTTGTCATTCATTTTGTAGTAAGAAGTTTTTTTAATCTTTCTTGTACTTAAAGGCATCAATTTTTAGTAGGTCACCGTAGTCACAGAAGTAAGGAGACAATTTATATTGTTCTTGCTCACTTCCGTTTCTTTGATCCATTTACCAAATTTTGTGAGAACATGTGTCATTAGTGTGATCCTCCACGTTTAAGGCAGAATCAATCTTGTCAATGAGGTCATCTGCTTTCAGATATCTATTACCAAAATCCGATTGGGCTTAAAAGGCTAGATGCTATCCACTGAAATGACCAATGTTTCTTCAGTTGTTGGCGGATAATTAGTACAAAAAAAATTTTTTTCTTCTTGAAGAGTGCACGGTGATAAAACCGGGTCAACTTCGATCATGCTGTTCTGTTTAGCTTGCAATTTTGTTCTTTCAGATGGGTTTCGATATCACATCATTGGTTATGCATTTGTGTCAAAACTGCCTACTATCTTACACAAACGAACCACCGAAGATAGCAAAATGCCAAAGCATGTTTGAAATTGTAATTGCGTGTGCTCACAATTCGATTATGCCACTGCTGAAATCTCTTGTTCATTCTTATATTTTTGCTGTTTTTAAATCAAAGTAAGACCTTTTGGCAGTTTCGGAAATGAAAACGAAATTACTCGAAAAAACATAAAACGCTTCTCAATAAGCTGAAAATTGATCATATAAAATATTTAATAATTAATTAAGGTTTTTAGTTGAGATGAAAAGCTCAGGTGGTAGAGCAGCGGCGTATCTAGCCGAAGGTCGTGGGTTCGAATCCCTCTCGGGCCATTGACTTTTTTATCTCAACTAAAAAAACTTAGTTAATTGTAATGTATTAATTGGTCAAGCGGACCACGAAATTAGTGAATTTAATGAAAGAAAATGGAATATACTTCACTAAAGCTCTCCATGTCCATTTCATTTGTCGCCGAGAATCCAATCGGATTACACGACTTTTGAAAAATGGCAAAAAGGAGGGAAAATTCAAAAGGTGGGGTTGAGGTGGGAAATTAATGTCCGAGTGGATCGAGGTCTCGATAGCTCAAGCGGTAGAGCAGCGGCGTATCTAGCCGAAGATCGTGGGTTCGAATCCCGCTCGTGCCATTGGCTTTTATATCTCAACTAAAAACCTTAATTAATTGTAATATACTAATTGGTCAAGCGGACCACGAATTTAGTGAATTTAATAAAATATTTAAGTTTAAATAAATTGGTTAAAAAATTCGTTGGATATATATCTGACAAATATCTGTTTTTAACGTTTTATTAGAGAGCTTTTGAATTTTTTTTTTAATTAAACGTGTAAGAGACAATGAATAACCATTTTATTTTTTATTGGACACGTTGTATGTATTATTTAGACCTGTCCGTATTTTTCATTCGCATGTTTCAACTCATATCATTGGGAACGACATTAGCCTTCGAGCAGTAAATGATGTTTTTCGACTGAATGATTGATTTGAATTAGGAGGCTATCCCATCGCCCTATTTACCGAAAGTTAATTGTCTAGGAAGTTAAAAGTAAACTTTTATCTCCTGACCTACCCAAGGTCCGATCACAATGAGGTTTCCACGGTCAAACGAAGGAAAAGGCCCGTTGAAAACCTTAAGCCGTAACACGTTTTCAAGTAAGTTGTACTGTTACTTCCTAGATTTGCATCTGGATGAAAAGTGACATTGTGGAGGGGAACAGCAGAAGGATTGAGGCGGCAGCGGGGTGTCGTGCCGTTTTCCCGCATGTACTTGACTCGGGGCTTAAGGGGCGCAAACCGGTTGTGCTTCACGGCCGGCGACGTTTCAACGGCGTGTCGTTCACCCATCATCCAGGCTCATTAAACATCATTTGACAATGAAAGCGGGCACCCTCCACCGACCCTCGCATAGGGCGTTCTACGCCCTCGTGAGAACTTATCCCTTAATAGAGGGTAAACAGATCCACGTCCATAGTTCTCTTGTACCATAAAAGAAAAATTATATTATCCGAATCCGTTAACGCAGCTTGACGCTGCTAAAGGGACCCGCTGTCCAATTTCAACCGTCTTGTTATATTACCTTCTCCATTTATCTTATGGCAAACGGTTTTCTACATCGAAACACATAGTTACGTTATAGATAAACTTTAACCAAACGGAATTTTAATTAAAAAATTTGAAAATTTTTAATTAAAAATAAATGAACAAAAAATTACAGCAACTAATTTTTTATAATGTACAACTGATTGTTTGTATAATCTTTTTAACATGATTTAGAGAGAAAGTTTTAATTTAGACTAAGATGAGTTACACAGATAGGAAGGTAAGAGTGATGGAGAGAGAGAGAGAGAGAGAGAGAGGAGAGAGAGTAAGTGAGATAGAGAGATAAAGTGAGAGAGAGGAGAGGGAAAGTGTGAGAGAGAGAGGAGAGAGGGTGACTGAGATAGAGAGCGTGATTAAAGAAATAGTCACTTTGTTCTTAAATGTGTATATTTTTCGTGGAATACAAATTTTGATCGTCGGAAAATGACACGTTTAAAAGTATGAGCTCTCAAATCAGTACTCTCGGCTATTACATAAACAAATAAGTCCGCCGTCCTTTTTCTATTTTTTTGACACGAGGGATGTCTGACGTTCCTGCGTATTCGGTCTGAGAGTTTTATGATTTATAAATAAGCAAGCATTAGTTTTCGTGACGGACCGTAGTATGTACTCGATCAAAAATCTCGCTATTTATTCATGGAATAGCGAAAATAGGAGGGACGCTTTTTAAAGGGCTTTATTCCATGGGGCGACTTTTCTTCGCCACGTTTTTGCTCTGTGTCGTAGGAAACTCCAGCCGTTTTCAAATAGTATATGCCTTTCCCTCTAGAAAAGGAGATGGAAGCTTTTTAAATATTCTTCAAAAGAAACAACGCAAGGCTGCGGAAAAATTCTTTCATGTTCTGTGAACAATAGAATTCATTATCGAGCACTCAAGTAAAATTTGAAAAGCTGTTCTTTATTCAATAAAAATTTCATGAATTTACTTAATAGTTTATTACTATTAAGGATATAAAATATTGCATTATTATTGTTTCCCAGCCAGTTTATAACGCTTCAATAATTTGTTATTAAAAGGCAAAATGAGAAGATTCGACAGTTTTATAATGGAAGGATAAGCCTGTAAAATCTGAACTAACATAACTAGTTCTAACTTTGAGAAACTACATAAGTTGCAAACTTTCTAATCGGAATCTGCATCTTGTCGGTAGAAAATTTATATTAAGTCTACTGATGCATCAGTATTGCAAGTAACGCGGGGCTTAAAAGGAGAGGCCATGTAGGCTTATGGAGAAAGTATTTAGTTGTGATTTTATCACTCCGATTACATAGTTTATATTCAACATTATGTAGAGCAATAAATGCGGGAAAAACATGTTTTACAATCTAAAACCTTTCTATTTAATAATTCGACAATAAATGATTGCTCATATAAACTAAGTTGTATCGTTTCCTATGATTAACAAATAATCAGTCATGCATAAATAAATACTCTAAGAGGTTTACTCTTTTTGTCTATAGATTCATTTCAAGTTTCATGTGTATGTTCCTTTTTTGAACTATATTTAACTTTTATAAAAATGAAATAATACTGTATGTCTTGTAAAAATCATTTGAAATGGATATTTTGTAGCTGAACTCCCAAACGATAGTTCCCACAAGCTACTTCCAATATTGACGTCCAACGTTGAAGGAAAATAGCTTATCCATTTACACTGGTGGCACAATTAACGTTTCAGCTGGATTTTATTGTTTACAAGACGGAGGTGGTGATCGAAAGTCGTAAATTTTGGCTTAATGGTGCTCAAATAACCAGACCCGAAGAGGTTGCCATAGTTGAAGCACTGGAATGGGTGAAGAACTTCATTGGCGCCCGTCCAGACCGAGAGGAAAGAAAAATAACTATTTAAAAGATAGTAGAACTGGTCGGAACGCCATTAAATTCTATAGAATGTGGGACTGACTAAATAACCTGATTATTTCCAAAAATTGATGTAGTTCAAGTAAAGAGCTGAGGTACGAAAACTGGGATAAAAGCAATGGTCCACTGACAATGGAAAATTTTCTCAAAAATTTAATATTAAACAATGTTCCGCCAGCAAAGAAAACAGTCGGAAGTTGGGAGCACCGGTTCAAAGTTTTTCAAAGAATCACAGAACTACCGACTATGTTAGAATAATTTTCCACCTGTCCTTCAACAAAACTACGTTAATTACATATAAATAAAAGATGTATTTTTCAAAAGGATAAATAAACCACTGAAAATTTCTGTACCACATTAAAAAAATTATTGACACACTAACTATTGCGAACGTCTGTTCTTGTTTTCTCTGTCTCTCTTTCTCTCTCTCTCTCTCTCTCACTCTCTCTCTCTCTCTCTCTCTCTCTCTTGCTCACTTACTTTCACTCCAACCATTTATCTATCGATACACTTTTTCCAGTCTAACTCTTTTTTTCGTGATGCCATTATTTTAATCTATATTCTTTCTGTCAGTCTTCTTGTTTATTATTCTAGTTATCTCTTTTTCTAGACTTTCTCTTTCTAGTGATTAACCAATTTATTTCACCTATTCTTATTCACCCTCCCTATCTAACCCTCACGCTCACTCCCATTACTCCTGCCTGTCTCTGTCCTTCTCTCACTCACTCTCTTGCTCTCTCTCCCGCTTTTTATCTTTGTTATCATATTTTCACATTGCGGTCTATCGATCTACCTTCGATACATTCTGTGAAAACTGGACGAAAACATTTCTTGTTCAAACCTCTCTGTCAATGTATCTGAATCTAGTGTGTGTATTTAACTTCGCACCAGTAGAGGTCACATCAACCGCCGGGGTGCCGGCGTTTTTGAAAAAAGCGCGTTTGTAACTATATTGATGGATTGTAACCCATGACCTTTACCGTGCAGTGATGAGTCGCCGTGTTAACATCTAAACAGCTGCGCTACCGACGCCCCTATGTTATTATTTTCTTCATTTTGTTTTTGCATTGATGATAAACTGGCAATTCTCTTTACCTTTTATTCAAAGTTTTTTGTAATGCTTATAAATGCAATATTAAGAATTAAAATGTACGTTTTTGAAAAAGGCACAAGACCGCCGAAACGTTGGAACATCGCAATTATTATGTAACAAAAAAATTATGTAATGTTATTTTTAAATCTAATTTAGACAAGTTAAAGATATTTTTAAATTATATATTTCATTATTATTAGGAACGTTTTGTAAGTTCAACATATATTGATCATAGCATAACTGTTCGTATGTCGTATGAGGAATTAAACAAGCATTGCAAACACGCTTTTCAAAAGAACTCAATTTTATATTTGACATTTTTCTGGCTGTTGCAGGCAAATACACAAGTTAATAACGAAATGAGGGAAAATACTGTTCTCTGTTGTTTGCTAGTTACCGTCAGACCGTCGTATTAACCCAACTTATATATAATTAAGCAAACAAAAGGGGCAAAAATAAACACGAAGCACGTAGAAAAATGGAATTACATCGAGGTACCCTTCCGTCTCGCTCTGTTTATCAAGTTAGCGGTAATCACTTAGGGTTAGGCCGTTTTCCCCCTTCTTCACCCATTGTCCCTGACACCTTTCCTACTCGGCTCCTCTTTCTCGGTGGGAAAAGTCATTTTCTTGCCCAATGCCGCTTGACGAGACGAGGAACAGCCTTGATTCACTCGACGAGATGAGATTTTAATCGGCGTATCTTTCCGACCGGATTAATCGAATATAATGATTTCCTGTGCGACTCTCAATGGCCATCAACCCTCACGTCGTTTCACAATTGTCTTTTCAAACTTGGTGGAAGATTAAGGAGGAAATTGTTCGGGATTTGCTCAAATCCGTGATTTCAAGAAATACAATTTAAGCTTTGAGTATTTCTTTTTTTACTGTTACTTTCACAACACTCCATGTAGTGGACGTTTCAGAAATGACTTAACATTACATTAAAAAAATTATGATTAAATTAATTTAAATAAATTGAAAATTATAATATTAATCGTAGGTTCCGACAAAAATATAAACCAAAAGTAATGAATTGGCTTCCCCGTAAAACCAGTAAATTGACTGCTGCCAAAAACGGGGTTTTCGCCCCAAGACTAATCAATAAAAAGGTTTTATAAAATGCTTCTAACTGATCTCTGGTGAATTGTACAAACAAATAGAAAATCAATTTTAATTTAAATTGTTATAAACAAATGTCTTCTCAGTTCAGGAATTTTGTGAGAAGCGTTGTTCTATTTCATTATTCTATCGCCGTGTTCCTTATTCTCCCCTGACTTTCCATTCATTCTTTCATTTTTTCTTCTCTCTATTTTCTTTTCCCCCTGCTTTCTCTCATTTTTATAATCTATTTTCTAGTACTCTCTCTCTTTCTCTCTCTCTCTCTCTCTCTCATACTTTCACTGCTCTTGCTCTACCCTTTCTTTTGGTATCTACTTTCTTTCTCTTTTGCCCCCCTCTATCTATTTTCTTAGTCTGGAATATATTTATTTTCCAATCTATTTCCCTTGCCTACTTTTCTTTTCTTCTCATGCAAGTTCCTCCCTTTTTCTTTCTTTTTATTTTTTAATTTCCTTTCTCTATTATTTTTCTCTTCCTTCATGTTGATTTTTATTATCTGTCTCTTATCTTTCTGTTTTATTTATGTTTAATCGCTTCTGCTTTTCTCTTTCTCTCTCTTGTTTCTTTCTCTTTCTTTTTCTTCTCTCTTTTCTTTACCTTCTTTTATGTTTTCTTTTTCCCTGATCCTATTATTTTATTTCGATTCTTCTTGCTTTCGTTATCACTCTCTCTCTCTCTCTCTCTCTCTCTCTCTCTCACCCCTCTTTCTTTATTCTCCCCTGACATTCCTTCGTTCTTTCATTTTTTTCGTCTCTCTACTTTCTTTTTCCCCTCTGCTTTCTCTCATTTTTATAGTCTATTTTCTCGTACTCTCTCACTCTTTCATTACTACCTACCCCTACATACATTCTACATTCTACCCCTTTTTTTGTCATCTACTTTCTTTCTCTTTTACTCCCCCTATTTATTTTCTTAGTCTCGAATGTATTCCAATATATATATGATAAATGTATCTTGCAATATATTTCTCTTGCCTACTTTTCTTCTCATGCTCGTTCCTCCCTGTTTCTTTCTTTTTCTTTTTCATTTCTTTTCTCTGTTATTTCTCTCTTCCTTCCTTTTGATTTTTATTATATGTCTTTTATCTTTCTCTTTTACTTCCTGTTTAATCGCTTCTGCTTTTCTCTTTCTCTCTGTTGTTTCTTTCTTTTGTTCTTTCTTTTGCTTCTTATGTTTTCTTTTTCACTAATCCATAGTTTATATTTCCCTTTGTACTTTTATTTCGATTCTTCTTGCTTTCTCTCTCTCTCTCTCTCTCTCTCTCTCTCTCTTCTCTCTCGCTTCTCTCTCTCTCTCTCTCTCTCTCTTTCTCTCCAACACTCTTACCTTCCTGTCTGTGTAAATCATCTTGGTATTTGTAACTCATCTTACTCTTAATTAAAACTTTCTCTCTAAATCATGTTAAAAAGATTGTACAAATTAAGTAATTTTTTTATTTTTTTTTATTTGTGGGTGTTTGTGTTAAATAGAGAGAAAGAGAGGGTGGGAGACAGACATCTGTGAATGAAATGGTATAAGTACATATTTCGTTCTATATACTTTTCAAGTTAATTTTTGGAGGTTGTATTTTTATTTTAATTATAATTGCGTACCTTCAAAGCGAAATACCGTTTGAGGGAACAACACAGTATTTGTTATACCATTTTGATTGTTGAATAAAGCTATTAAAACGATTCTTTTGATGAAGCACACATAAATAAAAGTTGGTAGACAAAAGGTCCGGTTAACTTGAATTTTTTAAAAAAGGGTAAGAAAAGACCAAAAGAGAAACCCTGCCCTTCGCTTGTTTCGTAATCGTTTATGAATTATTGAAGTCGTGAGAGAAGACGATCCGCCGGTTGCTCGGAGGCGGCTCTGATATCGGGGGCGGCCGTTGAGGCAAACCTTTTGTAAAACGAAAGCAATTTCCACGTAAATATTTGATCGGGGACGAGAAACGGGTGGACGAGAGCCCAGGGAGTGTTTCACCCCCTGGGCTTTGAGAAGGTCTTTGAGGCTTTGGAGGTCACACTCGGACTAATGGGCACGACTTCTAAGCACAACTCGCCCCCTAGGGACAGAGGGAGATAGGGCTGGCCGAACACGTTTTATTATTACACACCCAAATGCCTTCTACCACTCCTTTGAAATATATTTGTTCTACCCTACAAAAAACCCTTACAACTAGCAGTGAGAAGATTTACTGAAAACATCCGTTTCAAACCAAGACCAAACCGTAAAGATAAAAGAAATTTGATATAGAAAATATTAATAAAAAAACACTAAAATGTTACAAAAATCGTATATATAAAAACGCAAATTGAAGGACGATCTCATGATTGATTGATCATTCGTCTCTTTCAAGATAAAGCTCCATCTAATTCTCATTTCCCTTCTATTTTGAACATTTAAAGTTAAAGTTTATCGGCCGGTAAATATAGTTATGGACTAGTGAAGTTAGGTACAAGCCTGGAATGGCGAGATTCAGATTTCTGAGGATTTTACTTGTGCTCATCTATTAATTCAAAATCATTCTCAAACGTGTGGTGATTAGCGATCGTTAATCGATAATTATTCAGAAATCGTGAGATGCGGTCTGGTGTGATGTATGTTTCATAAAAACATTTTTTTAAAATTTTTTTTNAATGTTTTTCTGAAACCTACATCACACCAGACCGCATCTCACGATTTCTGAATAATTATCGATTAACGGTCACTAATCACCACACATTTCTACACGAGAAGAACGAAGAACATGGGATTCTATGAACAAATTTCAACTACATATGGACACGCAGCTAAAAGTACTCTGAACGACATCGCCAACAATGAGAAGAAACTCGCATCGGCTATCAACCAGAGAACTTTTTTGCTGAAATGCAGACAACACAAGGCCCTGAAGATGATCTCAATAAAGATCGAAACGTTCGCATGATAAAGAAAATGTTTTTCTGAAACCTACATCACACCAGACTGGATTTTAAATTTTATTTAACTAAATTTCTGTATTGTCCTGTTGGCCCCTGACAAAATTTCTGTCGTATATTTAGAGTAATATTATTTTTTCAATATTATATTATTTTTATTGTTTTTAATAATATATTATTTTAGTTAATATGTAATATGTATATAAAATATATAATATAAATAATAGATCACACTGTTTTGTGGTGAAATTTTACTTTTTTTTACTCTTTACTTTTACTCATTTCACATTATATAATTGTATTGTACATAATTACATAATTTGGTTAATTGCCTGAAAACAACAAAGTAGGTTCTCGCAAAGTCAAGGTTATAAACAGGGAGAGGTGAAATGCAGATTTATGCGAATATCATTTGTATCTATCCTCCAATTCTAACACTTTTATTGAACAACGTTCATCCCTAATTAATATGGTCAATTATGACCACTATGCAAATATGGCTTAGTTCATCCCTAAGTTTCACTTTTGTGCCCTTCTAATTTGAAACTAAATATTTATTGATCTATTTCCTCTGACCAAAGTTTTTGTAGGATATTCAGAGTACCATTTACTAAATTTGATCTCCCTGATTCGTGGCAAAACTTATTATTTTCATTTCATATCAAATATCAAAAAAAGATTTAATATTGTACAGAAAATATCATAGTGTGCTGTTAGTAAAGTGAAGAGGGGTGAAGAGACAGCTTTTCAACCAATTTTGTTTGTTTCCATCCATCAATTCCAAATTAACAATTTTATTGCAAATCACGTCAGTCTTTCTGTCAACTTGATTTTACCACCAATCTAAATATTGGCTTGTTGGCCTCTGACCAAATTTCGGTAGTATATATAGGGCGTTTTATAAAATAGCGATTTAGATCTGGCTCGTTAGTTTCGTGGCATGATTATTACGTCTCCCGTCCTCATTTCATTTCATAATTATATTCTAAACTTTTGTTATTAGCCTGCAAACACCAAAGTAGTGCGTTGTTCGTTATACTTTATTACTGATCAACTTGATTTTTAAGCCAATTTATTTTTTAGTTTGTTTCCATCCATTGTAGGCTCTCTTACCAAATTAGCCCAATCCAACCTCTGAATTCTTGTCCGTCAATTCAACTTCATTAATTTTTTCGAAAATTAATCATCCTTATATTCATTTTGCCAGCTTGATTTTTAAGCCAATTTACGCACTGGTCAGGTGTTAGGATGTTCAAAGCATTCAGAATCATTTATTTTATTACCAAAAATATGACCAATTATGCTGATGATTGAATGAATGAAACCAATAATGATGGAATTATTCAACATCATGAACTTGATCGTCATCTTATCTTATCCTGAAGATCTTACTCATTGGCATTCATGCAACGTCTGAACCAAAAAACGAGATCTTTATAAAGCAACCCTTCATTTCTCAAAATTCTCTCAGATTCGTGTTACAACTTACAATAATAATGAAAAATTAAATTAGAAATAATAATAAAAACAAAAATTAATTTTCAAAACAAGTACATTAAAATATTTACAGAAAAGTGTCAAAGAATGATTAATGTTTAACTTAGCGAATGGAAAAGTGATTTACCTAAAAGCAAAGCAATCACGTATCAATTGGTGACACTTTTCGAAGGGCGGTCCTCTACCCTCTTTTTACCCATCTTCTCCTGTGTCCTTTCGCCGGGAAAAAGGGGACTTCATAATAATAAATGAACCGACTGACTCAAAGTGGTCATGAGATATAGTGCGTTGCACCCTCCCAACATCCCCTGGGACCGTATCGGCAATCACTTCACCATTAACCAAACGCACATACACCGTCACGAGATTAATCAAGTTACGGAAGGCGAACCCGGACGATCTTTTTTTCCTGAGTAAAAGCTTGGCGGTTTTTTTTTCATTTTGATACGACCTCTTATAAAATATTCCTAGATATAAAGACTCAGCTAATTAGATTAAGTAAGGCCAAAGGATGTGATAAAATAACCAAAACTAAACATAAACGAAAAGAAATAAATACAATCCATACATATGAAATATAAAAAGAATATTTTAAACTTCAGATTTGATTATTTTCTATGTAAAATCCACAGTTTAGGTAAATGAGAAAGAACGCGAAATTTGGAATCCAGAGGCTTTCAACGGCATTTCAGCCCCCAGCCCAATCAATTCCTCAATCCAAACCCATTCACACATCCACTCACTCTTAAGTGGACAGTGTTTCCTATTTACATACCATTTACTCAGTTAGGGTAGTGGAGTATTCGATATTCGTCCATCACAGTACAACTAACCACGCTAACGCTAAAGAACCTAACTGAGGGTCGATGGGGTACTTAATATTCAACCATCGACCCTCACTAGTTTAAACAACAATATCAGCAATATATACAATGAAATAACCCTGTTTCCTCCAAGAATCGTAACAGGGAACCCAGATACTCGCTGCAGTGCTCAAGAACAATTCTCATATCGAATCGGACGCGCTCTCTATATGGAGCCAAGAAATTTCACACTTAGGGCGCTTTCATACGCGGGCTTTGGCTTGAAAGTATGTGTCCGTGTGTCAACCTCGCATGGCCTAACCTTCATCGGATGGAAGCTCTTCTTCTACGGTCAGATCCTCCGAGGGCCCGTTAAATAGGTCTTGATACGTAAGTGCTTCTCTGATGATCCAGTGCAAAACGTTGCTATATTCTTTTAATAACGTTATTTTATTGGATTTTTATCATCGGAGTGGTTAGATCTGGTTGTTGATATGTTTGTTTAATTCAAAATAAAATTTACACACAGACCATTATTTTTGTACATTTGTTTTCAAAATTTATATGTGAAATGTGTACAATGATTATAAAATAACAATAATGTTTTTTAAAAAAATCAGAAATTAAATTTTGCGTGGCTAGGCACTAAATGTGCTTAAACCTCAAACAAATATGGATAAAACAAACTAAACATTCTGAAATTTCGGTTAAAAAACAGTATTTTTCATAATGGGAAAAAGAATAACCAGAGAATAATAAAATGGATGTTGTGAAGAGCAATCAGAAAGATATTTTCATACACTTTCGAATGCGCTCGTAAACAAAACACAGATCGAAATATCTTCAGAGCGGAAACATTAAAAAAACGATTGAAATAATAAAAAGCAACATTGAATGATTACAAAGCGCCATGTTGTTGTTTTTTAATCAGTCAATCGAGGGGCAAATTGAGTCTAGACTAGAAAGCTTATATTTCTCGTGAGAAATGGGGTGACAAAGTCGTTCTCAATTACATACACTTAACTAAAATTGAGCGAATCGTACAGCTTTATGTTAAAAAAGTAGTGCTGTTGTTGTTTTCGTCGTCGGTCCCATTCTCTGAATCCCCAGTTCATACATAAATATGTATGTTAATTATATATAATGCAACTTAGCGACTTCGTCTCGAACATTTTTGTTTATGATATCAAGGTAACTAATTTGTTGGCAAGATTTTTGTTTATACATTTTGAACAGTGGTTTGGGTAAAATTGAATGGAGTCCAATTGACTGAGCAGGTTCTCAGAAGATTTACCTTCTATGTTATACATTATGATTGCAAGAAAGTGAAGGTTTTTGAAAATATCCCTTGTAAAAATAACCTAGCCGATTAAAATAAAATTAATTGCGACCTTAAAATTCTTTGTCGTTAGTCGGACCCGCCAAAATAAACCAATACAGATAGTGATTTACGCCCGGGAAAAGACTATATCGGCAATAAATTGTCTTTCTGGAAGGGGGTCCTCCTTTTCGGAGAGAATGATAGGCTCGCGTTGTTCTAAATCCAAACGGTTGCCGTTAGTCATCTAGTTTTTTTATTTATTTGACTCGGCCCAAGAATATAAACCACATTTTTATTTATAACGAAAACTTTGGATCACCGTTGTTGCTAACAAGGCTCGGCGGCCGGGGAGAAAAAGTGTTATACCCAGCCTCCTAGGAGTCGTTACTGCGTCTGTGAACAACCTTCGGTCAACGGGGAAAACATTTATTTTTACTTAGCAGCTCCTAAATATCTCGGACTGGAGTATACAAAAAAGTCGAGAAACTTGTTCGGCAAGTTGCTGATAAAAGTGTTAAGTTGCCATCATGAATCTTGAGGTGTTCAGGTTTTTCAAAAGATAGAACTGTAAAAACATCCATGTTCAGTAACCGGCAAACACGATCTTTCGACTGGGAGAAATTTTCGTTTTAAAAGCCAAAATTAAATGTAAATTTATTTATTAATATCGTAATATAATCGCCGTCAATCGTCTATCTTAATTAAAAATATCACTTAAGAAAATACAAAGATAGTCAATGCACTATTGAAGAATACTAACTATTTATAGATTTTATGTGCTTTATTTAGTTAATATGCCAAAGTAAGCATGTCATAAGTCACATGTTTATTTATTATTGGTTATATAGTTTTATGTTATTTATTACTTATTTTTATACAATCAACGACTTACATTTTTACATCAAATAACAGGGTTAATCGTACACATGGATTGCAAGCTAAAGATAAAAGGCCAAGGTATCGCGTTATTCGCAGTTTACCTGAATTTGGTACCAACCCCCTTCAAAAATCAGTCTGTTCGATGGAAGAACACCGGCACATCGGGGGCTCAAATTCACACGTGTGCCCCGCGCCTTCAAAAATTGGGCCAGCAAGGAAGTACAAGTTGTATACTTCAGCTGCAGTGCTCAGGAGGAACTCCTCCAGTACCTGGTATCTACTAGAAAAAATACCCTTACCTAATGTCTTACTGATTATTGTTTTGTACATAATTAACGCTATGGAATGTAGTGCAGTAACATGACGTTCGTTCGTGTCGCGTCATCGCGTCTCACTATGCTCCTTGCCGAAGGCTGGGAACACACCCGATGCTACGCTATCCGATGGTACCCGACGCAAATTCAAAGTTCATTTTTCCAAAAGATTGTATAACCCACGTGCACATTTGCCCGATGCCATGCAACGCTACCCTACTGTACGCTCTGCGATCCTCAATGTCCAGATTTTCGACGGGTAGCATCCAGTACAGTCGAAGACAAAAGAACCGGACAATCATATTTTTATACAAACTACATGTATTATTGTCTTTATATTAATTACAACAGACTTATTTTAACATAAACCAAATTAACCAAGATCAAAAATTCATTTTTTTAAAATTAATTTTAATGGTTTAGTATAAAATTGGTCAAAACACGGAAATCCATTTTTTGATATAATGAATTTAACTAACAATTTATTACACGGTTTTGCTCATAAAATTTAACTACAATTTTTTATTACATTGTCTTGTTCATAAAATTTAACTAACAATTTATTACACGGTTTTGCTCATAAAATTAACTAACAATTTATTTCATCGTTTTGCTCTTAAAATTACACCATTTTCGTCGAGTAGCGTGAGAACTCATTTTTTTTGTTTATTTCAAACAAGTATACGTAATTTTGTGGTTATATTAATTACAACATTCCTATTTTAATGAAAACTAAATTAAACCAGAACAAAAATTCATAACTTTTTATAAAAATTATGTAATTATGATGGGTAGGGAGAAAATATATCAAAACACCGGATTAACTTTATTTAAAACAATTAATGGTTTTACTCAAAATAATGCATTAAGAACAAAAGCGGTGTTGCGATTGTGATACAAGCTGTGTGACTGTACGTGGCGTGCGCTTGACGTGCACACCCTACCAAAACGTTCGGTAGCATCGCGTAGAGACGCATAGGGTAAGTGTGTTCCCGACTTTACGCTGTAGAGGTAAAAAAACGTATAAAACGAGCACATTGGACTAAGGAAATGTGCCATCCAGTATTCACAGACGTGGCGTTCCTTCATTCTCTAAATTTACTGCGAACTAAACATTTTTTGATAAACGTATTGGTTCGTTTCTGCTTCCTAAAGAGCAGTATGCCTCTTCATTGAAATCCGTTTCAGTTGTATTCTAAAATCTAGTACATTAGTCAAGATGGAATTTCGCTCGATAAATTCTAACCAAGTTTAGTCTTTTCTATTCATTCCCTCGCAATTCATATTTAATCCTCACATTAAGTACCATTGGATGGTTCCTTACATCCTCTCTAGGTTCAGTCCTGGCAATAATGATAGTACTGTTACTAAGAAAGAAAAAATATAAGAACATGTTTCGTTATAATTCAAATAAATTATAGGTTATTTGATGTCTCATTACTAAGGGCACCGTCCTATATTGGTATGTTATGCATTTCAAACTATTATCGAAGAATATCATTCATTTCTATCTATTTGGGATTTTACCTTATTCCAGTTCATTAGAACGAATGAAACGTCGATTCCAACCAATACTGCTCAACCTTTCTCTACTCTTACCGAATTNAATGACTAATGAATTTTTGATCTCGGTTAATTTGATTTATATTAAAATAAATATTTTGTAATATAACGACAATAATACATGTAGTTTGAATAAAAATATGAGTGTCCGGTTCTTCTGTTTTTGACTGTACTGGATGCTACCCAACAAAAATCTGGACAGTGGGGATCGCATAGCATAGAATAGGGTAGTGTTGCGTGGCATCGGTTGTGCACGGGGTAATACATTCTTATGGAAAATTGGACTTTGGGTTTGCATCTGATGGCATCTTAATTGTTTTAATTTAAGTTATTCCGGAGTTTTGATTCATTTACTTCCTAACCATCATAATTAAATAATTTTTATTATTATTACTGCATAGGGTAAGTGTGTTCCCCGCTTAACGATTGAGTGGCTGCGTTGGATGGTTTCTGATATGAGTACTCTGAATTTAGTACTGGCAACGGTGACAGTGGTGTAAATAGGAGACAATAACAATAAGAACGCCTTTTGTAAAATATCAAATATGTTATGGCTATTGGGACCATTATGATCTTACGCACCGCGACCAACATTGGTCTATTCTGCGCTTCCATAATTTATATTCAACTTATTTCTGGTAATGTCATTTTCTCTTCAGGAGTAGGAATCTCAGTCCGCATAATACGAAAAGTTTTTAGAGAGAGAAAAAAACTGTCTCTTCTCCTTTTTCTCTGGCAATATCTGCTCAAGCCTTTATTTTCTACGCCGTCTTCGCACATTTTTCCGGAGTTTGCAGAGTTCAGTTAGCAATTGTACTATCATAATAATCCTAACGTCTTAAGTTAGCAGTCCTGCCGTTAGGTTTTGCGATGGTAATTTAACTTATTTGCATGTCTCTGTCGTGGGATACATTCTCATGAAACTAAGTAACTTATTATTAACTCATTGTCTCATCTGCATTTTTGGCAATTTGGTATACCCGACGAGGGTTCAGGGTCGATTTGTGTCGTGACGGAACTTTCCTTGGCCAATTTAATAATATTTTTAATAAAATTCAACCACGTCCTTATCTTTGTCCGCCCACGTTGATGTCGAACTTGGTTCATTTCCATTATCCTTTGTGCCATTAATACGTAATAAAATAACTTATTAAATAATCAATATTTTTCTGGGAATTAAAGAAGAAATCTTGAATAAAAGAAATGCTCCAACTACAATAAAATATTACATCGTTATGAAATTTCTTGCTTGTAAATTATGTGTGCAGGGCTCATTTTGAAGTTAATGGCGGTATAAAGTTAAAGGTTGAAATATTTGGGATTTACGCGTTATAAATTTTTCATCTAAGAACGAGAAAGGATTTTATGTGAGGATCATTTTTGCCGCTCCGTGCTAACGACAAGGAGAAAAACGTGAGGAACGTAACTCATCCGAGTTGAAGTGCAGTCGATACTCATTGTCAGTAAGAGCGTTGAGTGGTGTGAAAGGACTGGAATAATGCGGACTCTCCAACTTCCGAGTTCATTTTCCAAGGGGTTGACAAGAAGGGGTTTCGCGGGGGTGTGGGTAAGTTAGATACGGTTTTCCGCCCGAATGGCCAAAGACATTTTTTACGTGTGACTCGAAAATGGAGTCTAATGCCCATTTAAATAAATAGTGTTGTAAATGTGAACGCTAGAAGAAGGGTGGCGAGAACGTGCGACGATTCCGAGGGGTTACATTAGAATGGATGCTTTTGTATCACGGTTTGGGGTTTGTTGCTACCACAGTGGCAACAACATTGCGTTTCTCTTTTTATCGAAGAATGGCTACTGACCAAACCGGCCGCTCAGCTTTTAGCCACATTCAATCGACATTAGAACTACTTTTTTTTAATCTTCCTTTACAATTTTATTACAACACTAAACGTTGTTCGGAATACTAAACGGTATTCAGAAAAGGGGTTGAATGCCCGGTTGATCGGCTGTAACAATGATTACCTGGAAAGATTCTCCTTTCTGAATTTTTTACTGTTTTCACTGAAGGCTAACAGAAAATAAAAAGGTGATATCAACAATCATCTGCAAATAACCTTTTTCATTATGTACAAATATGTAAGAAACAATTAAAACTAAAAAGTTAAATAGCGATATATTATGCTAATCGATAATAATTGAGGAACTCCAGAGAAATCATTAACCTACAACCACGCAAATATTTTCTGGTTTCTTGTGGAAAGTCCTAAATAGGCTAATGAACCACCAATTTAAAATAAAACGCTTAATGTTAAAAAAATGCTCTTCAAGAATTACCTTCTCTAATCAGATAGTACATAACAAATAATGTAGATAGATTAAAGAATGGATTAGGCATAACTTACAATTACACTAAAGATCATAAGTTTCTTAACTATTACAGTTTTTGCTCCTAATTTAACAAAATAAAGGCAGGTAGCTTAGACATTTCTTCTAGGATACTAAAGCAATGACTTTTTAATATTCACTATTTTATTTAACTTTTCAGAATGTATGATGTAATATAACAATGCATTTATGTATTTATAACAGCAATAAAGCTGGTAAAAATATACTTTACTATAATTTATAGGACATCATTGTTGTACGTTTTTTTGTTTGTTAGATGTAATTAATTGATATCACGTTTTATATGGTTTGAAATAAAAAAATCGTTCGTTGGTTTTAAAGAGATGCGATAAACGTTCTTAAAGTATAAAAGTTATTAATCAAATTCTAGGTTTTAATCTCTGAGAAAATTTATTGAACAACTCTAACCCATGAGTCGAGAGGGTTGCCAAGTTGTCAACACAAATTTGTAGAACAATCTATAAAAGAAAACCTGCCCGTTTATAACAGACATAAATCAATTCAAAAGAATGAACGAATGGTCATATATTACGTCAAAACTCTTTTTCAAAAGATTATTGATATCATAATAATACGCCGACATTATACTGTTTTTCAGGCAACTAGACATTTTTTTATTGCTAATAATTTACTGCTAATAATTAATCAATTTAAATATAATCCTTGTTGTCAGAAAAATTGAACATAATTTTTGCTTCCTTCCTTTATATTTTCGGACAAAGAAAAGGTTAGGCAACGTTAAAATAAGCATACGCACTACATACTAATGTTCTTTGAAAAGATATTGAACATCTATAATCAATTTTTGGAGAGAATGTTTTTCTCAAAAATTTTGACGGCAGTAGCCTCAAAATTAAAAAATATTAACAATGTAAAGAGAACAATTTACTGATTTTCTTGCAGAGTGCTGAACGACTTATTTCTTACAAGATTAATGACCTGGGTTGAAATGTCGATTCTGAACAGGTGAAAAATTGATTGGGCTCAGGGGAATGTCAAATGACGTACTGAGTGGATTTTTGTGGAAAAGACTTCATCAAAATATTTGGATTTCACCATATTTATGAATCGTATTTATAATTATTTTACGCTTTATATATTAAGATGGGTAATGCACGGCAGGGGAATCATATGGTATAGGTCAAACATCAAACGGACCAAAATTGTTGGGTCCAATTTATATATTTAAAAATTTAAAACTCAAAAATCACAAATGTAAAATTACTTTCACTAAAAGACGATAGGATTTTTTAAACNAGAGAGAGAGAGAGAGAGAGGTTTGGATTCTACAAATAAAGTAATAGAAAAAAGCAAATTGTCAGATTTCTATCTGAGGTCTGTGTGATGATAACCTGTAATTTGTTCATTTTAGACCCTTTTAGTCTGTCAGTTTCAAGGAGTTTTTGATTAGACGTATAAGCAGGGTGAGATATCTATACAAATCCACTGGCATAAAACAGCGAGGATAGGTAGCACACGATCCCTAGCACACGACCAAACCACTTGTTAAACACTCCACTGACTTGATCAAGAAAACTAAAAAATAAACAAATTTTGAAATTCGCACACGACACGAACCTTTAATTGATTCGTTTCCGATCGTCGTGTCAAAAGATTCGACCAAGCTGCAACATAAGCAAGCTTTACACAAAACATATTCTTTATACGTACTATCTTATAGGCAAATATATTATCCCATGTACATTTTAATGAATTTTATTGTAAACAACTAACTCTCCATACAATACAGTCAAAAGTGTAGTGTTAATAGAACAAACCTTGCTGGGGTATATGGTTATATTAAGCGACTTTATACAATCGTCAACATCGATGACAAAGAATTACCTTTAAGGCCACGTTTTCAATTTTATCGATATAGCTTAATGGCACGGCTTAGACAGAAAATAATTAAGCTGAGATATATACCCGAGCTTCCACCTCCGCGCTTCTGTATTTAGATGGATGATGAAAAGGAATGGATGCAAACATCTGGGCCATGTTCTGTCGGGCCAATTAGGTCCGATTACTCTCCGCCCATGGCCAATCTAAGCAATCCTGAAACTCATTAACTAAAGAGATTTATCTTCTAATTCGATCTTTAATGTATGATAAATAGTAAATATGACAGATTATCAATAATAGTTACGTTTAAGAAGAAACGGCCAGTTTATCGTTTTCCCGTGACAAATGACCTATTTCTGCCAAAATTCGACGTCCGGGGAAACATTTGGTGCGATTGGGATGAAATCCTCTGCCAGGAACCCATAAAAACGAAATTCACCAAATTTGAACATTGAGAAAATGGTATAGAAATTGAGTGAATTATGACAAGCCATTATTGTATAAACTAATAAAACGCTACAACAAAAATAATTGTGTGGTGATTAGTGACCGTTAATCGATATTTATTTAGAAATGGTGAGATGCGGTCTGGTGTGATATAGGTTTCAGAAAAACATTTTCTTTATCATGCCAACGTTTCGATCTTTATTGAGATCATCTTCAGGGCTTGGGATTTAGGCAGGCCTTTTCACCTCAAAGAAGCCGACGCCTTATAGAAAATGTCTTTTCTATACCGACATCCGTCCCCACCCCTTCAAAATCCAACGTATATAAACACAAAATAGCAAAATCTCATTGGCACTCTCGACACGACACGCAAGAATGGCACAATTACACAGAAGACAAACACTTTGAGTGAGTATAAATACTTTGATTGAATATATAAAAAAATATATTTTGCATTGTATAAATTCACTTTTCCACATCCAAAATGTAATTGTAATATATAAACAATGTTTGAAATCCCAGGCCCTGAAGATGATCTCAATAAAGGTCGGAACGTTGGCACGATAAAGAAAATATTTTTCTGAAACCTACATCACACCAGACCGCATCTCACGATTTCTAAATAAATATAATTGTTTATAATCAACCAAATACATTTAAATCGAAATTTTTAGAAAACTGACTTCCTTTTTGGCTCATTAAACACTTACTTCCGATTTACTTACACATTCGCCTGATATTCTAATTATCTATTACTCATCTTGAAAAATATTTAAAAAAGACAGCCATATAAATAAAATAAAATAAATTCCTTTAACATTTTGTACATGAGAAAATTATAATTTACATAAATAATTATTACAGATTACATGAATCAGTAATGTATTTAGAACACATCAACCCTTGGCAGTAGGATTCACATGGTGTTAAATAAATATTCTGTAGGTTTTTAGTCTTTTAAGTCAAACTAAACTCAGAGTAGATATATATGCAGATGGATATAGTTTATTATAATATGTAAAACTACATTTAAAGTTAATCAATTTTGACCAATATTTTCCTATAAAAAATATAACATTCCTTCTCGAAACGAAACTTTGTTTCTAAAACATTATTTTAAGGGTAGGGTACCGGGATAAGAAAAATTCAACATCTCCAGCAATTAGAATGACAAGGCTTTAAAATATTCAAAAATTAAATTGTAATATTAACTCTTGGCGATAGTGCCAGGCGTGGCGAGCATATTTGATTAAATTTTTGTAATCATTAAGCAGTAAGTCCATAACCTGTGTCACATTCAATTTAGCAAAATTTAGATGGAGAAGCCGAATCTCCGATAGGATAGTGCATTTCGCAATAAAATCCACTATGTCTTCTTTAATCTGGTCATTGCATAATGAACAAATTACATTTTCTCTAGCCCGAAAAGGTTCACCATTGAGATAAAGGAGGTCCCCTCTGATTTTGAATAACCACCTTAACTCGACCAATGACAAACCTTTAGACCTGTCCTTAGATAGGTTAAACATATTAAAATCATCTTGGTAAAGTTCCTTATAGAATAAAAAGCGCGAGGTTGATCTGACTTGTTCACGAAGTTCTTCACTGAAATTGACACTCAGCTTTGTTATAATTTCCTTAAACTACAAAGGCCACTCATTCAAGTTATTTATAGAAAATGATGAGTCACATGATAGATCCCTACACATGCTATTCCAACGTTCAAACCACAATGGACCACGACAAACGACTTCCAGGGCTACTATTTTGGAAAGACGGTAATCAGGATGTTTCAAGAGTTTAAAGATGTAATTAAAATGAAGTTTGAAGGTATATAAAAACAACTGGTCAACTTTAGTCTCTAAATAAATCATAAAATTCGGGGTAGTTTTGGGAAGGGCAAATAACTTTCTAATGAAAAAACGTTGAGTTTTTTCAAGCTGTTCAAATTTTTCATAGCCCCAGACTTGTGAGGCGTAACATAGTATCGACAGTCTGAATTTCACTGGAAGGGAAATAAAATTTTCGATCAATCATTTCACATCTCCATTTTCGATCAAAGGTTTTGAATACATACATATATAAATATGGAACTTCGTTTCAATATTTTAGCAAGATAAAGGAGTTTGGATTTTTAACGATCACAGATTTATTTACTAAATAATTATTTATATGGATAATTTGGCAATGGCACACCATAAAGGTTGTCTCTAGAGGAGGCAACTACCCTAGTTCTGACAACACTTCTGATGGTTTAGTGTAGCTAGAGCATAGTTGATATAGTTACTTAGTTAGACTCGTAATTTAATTCTTGAATCTATGTTATTTTCTTGTGTTTACGTTAAGTTCTGCTATAATGTTATTATTATTGTTATTTACATAATTATTAAAAATTTAGATATACAACAAATTGGGATGATCAACTGCCAGCTTCTCTAAGCCTTAATAATGTTTAGTACCCAGCGTAGTTGCCTGCCCTGAGTTGGTAGCAAAAGTCAACCTTTATGGTGTAGCATATAATAATTATAATAAAAAGAAGAATAGAAACGAAACGGACCGATGGAAAGTAATAGCCATACGCCCAACTATTACGAATTTGTTTCTCCACAATGTCATGTATTGAGCCTTCAGTAATATTTGATTGGCATGAAATCAATAAATGTCATTTAAGAGATACGTAGATACCCCGATATATAGGGTTTCCTTTCAAAATTATCTCCCCTTTTTTTTAAATCCCCCGTCAAAAGCACGCTAGATTATTAACATCCCGGAATTCCTTCGGCCCAGACATTGATTTATACATTACCCTCCTAGGGGGGTCGCAGATGTTTTGCCACCCTTCGCCCCTTCCCCGTTCACCTCGGCAGGGAGGGTTGTAGTTGAAAATCGGGGAGGGGGAGGGGTGAGAATTAACAACCCCCGGTAATGACGTGCCAGGACGAGGGCGTCATTAGGAAAAGAAACAGATTGATTCTCCTGGGAGAAGATGAGGAAGAGAGCGTCAAAGAATAGAGATAAAATTGATCAAGGCAAAATTCACCCCCAGGTCAAGGATTAAGAAGGGCAAAGATACAAGAAGTCCTTTCTCGCTTCCTTGTTTGTTTAATGAACCAAGTCACCACCTATGAAGCTTCAACCCCTTTAACATTCGAAACTATGAAAATATGGCAACGATTTTGTTGTTATCGGCTTATTTGATAATTTGCCGATTATCTAATTGAAACTCATTCTACTTCCACGACAAAAAGCTTCTCATTTTGTGTATTCTTTATTTTATATAATGGCTTAAATCTCATATAATAATATTAATTTATTATATTCAGGAAAACCAGTAATGCTACCTAAGGTATATATTGTATTCTCGATGGTGACTGTTGGTCTGTGAGTCCCCAACGGCACTTGTTCACTGACTAGGGCTGCCCGCAAGTTCCTCACTGAAGATGATGCAAAGAATGAACAAGTTTGAGGGACATAAAACCCGCGAGTACAGACGGACCAAATCGAAAGTTTGGTTACGTCGGTTGGTCTGCAAAGCAGATATTTAACCGTAACAGCGAGAATAGATGGACCCAGCAGTGTGATCAACGTTGATCAAATCAACAAATAATCTAGAAATGCAAATTTATTGAAAAAGAAAAAAAAGTTTTTGTTGTGTTCTACCGTCACCTAGTATCTTAAGATTTAGGTACAGTTGCAAATACGGCCGATAGTTACTGATAGACTCAAAAAATTTGGTAATTGGCTTTTATAAAATACCTCACCTATTCGCGATGTAAGCACAATGCTATGCTATCAGAAACAAGCTAGGTGATTACTGAAAATGAAATTATGAATTAATGATGAATACTTTGTGAAATTTTTTACAACCTGGTACAAACTGGACCCGGAATCCAGCAAAGAGGAAAATCATATTTCTAGATTAAAATCGTTTTCTCGGGGACCGCGATAACCCCCAATTTGAAACACAAGAATTCGTACTATGGCTAATATGCAAGATCATAAGGCAAAAAAAAAAAAAAAAAAGTAAGAGCAGATGGTTTGGTGGTCTAGAAGGACTGAAAAATCAGTAGAGCTTTCTTCGTTCAGACATGGAACTACTATAGATCTTCACGCATTAGGCTGTACTATGGATAGGCTGGCTGCTCCTCGTTCAACTTTCCTGAAGCTTCAAGTTCTTTTCATAATGGTTAAGGTTTTTGGTCAAATGACAATATTTTTCTATTACATTGCAATTCTAAGCTTGCAAACCTACAATGGAAGCCTTTTGTAATCTGTATTACTGGCAATGTGACCAGCAGTGTATTCGATGGCCAATGCTGGTATTCCAAGTGAGGTAAAAGACGAGGAGGTCTCGAGGCTATCGTCGTTTAGCGAGGGGGTGAATAAGGATTAAAACATCAGGATCAAATTTGCTCACACAGAGGTGGGTGAAGGGAAGGTAGAGGACTTATAACAAAAGAAATAAGTTCCAGATTCCTCACCGCTTATTCAGAAACTGACCAAGTGTTAAGCAATAAAAATAAAACAACTGTGTTACTCATAAAAGTAGGAGTGAAGTGTGGTTGCCCACAATGTAGATATCGCTACTTTAAACTGACTTTTTTACTCATTTGTAAGGGAGACTTTAATCTTTTCTTTTCAGTTCTCTCAGGCTATGAACTAAAAAATGTACGGACTTGGCCACAGTGTAGGCTAATTTTATGGAGGGGGACTTTGCCCTTTATTCACAGTTAGGTTTTTTTGGGATGTTATACTTTTTTGTTCACATCACCATCGTGGACGTCGTCTTGGTTTTTATCGAGGCACAGGAGCGATTATACATGTCGTAGATTTTTTCTTATAAGATAGTTTCAGCCTCTGTTGAAGAGTGAGAGATCTTGGGCGTTGTCACATGTATTTATATTTTTTTCTTAAAAGTAGGTATTTTCAATTAATCAGCTGGAACATAGACTTGTCTAAAATTTATTATTTATATTTTTAATTTTCATTAAAAACGATTTATAACAAAAAATATTCACTCCCGAGGGACGTTTGGTCATCAAAACCACCAGTTCTAATCAAGCAATTGAACGCGCTAAAATTTGAACGTGAAACGTTGTATTAAAAGTTAATTTTTTTTTAAGTCGATGGATGCATGTGACTTTACGCATTTCGCACTACTCTCCTTTCGCTAAAGCTACGCAAGTTTTAAGAAAATTGCAACTTTCAGATTTTTCTCTTTACTTACAATTTAAAACCTATCTTTGTACCTAATATCAAGTTTCTACCCATACCGGAAGAGGCTTGTAATTTTGATGTTGTGATTACCTCCCACCCAACCACCTTTAAAGAGGCACTAATTTGGGAAAATTGCACTATTCAGATGTTTCTCTTTACTAAGCCTCAGTTTTTTTGGGATGTCATGCTTTTTTGTTAACATCAGCATCGTGGACGACTTATAAGCAACGATCCCCATAGAACCCTACCTTTCTACTAAATTTTACGATTTTGTTTACACGTGATTTTTCTCTTCACTTACAATATAAAACTTACCTTTGTACCAAATATCACCTATACCGGAAGTGGCTGTTCTAAGAAGAAGGTTCTAAATTTTGGTGATGAGACTAAACGTTCCCCTCCAAAATGGCACTAATTTTAAGAAAATTGCAATTTTCAGATCCTTACCCTTACTTATAAAACCTACATTTCTACCAATATCACATTTCTACTTATACGGAAAGTGCCTGATAATTCTGATGATGAGACTACACCCTCCCCTCTAAAGTGGCACTAATTTTGAGAAAATTGCAATTTTCAGATCCTTACCTTTACTTATAAGACCTACATTTCTACTAATATCACATTTCAACTTTTACGGAAAGTGCCTTATAATTCTGATGATGAGACTACACCCTCCCCTCTAAAGTGGCACTAATTTTGAAATATTTGCTATTTTCAGATTCTTACCCTTACTTATACAACCTACATTTCCACCAAATATCACATTTCTACTTATACAGAAAGTGCCTTATAATTCTGATGATGAGACTACACCCTCCTCATCTACAGTGACATTAATATTTGGAAAATTGCAAGTTTCACATCCTTACCTTTTTTACAACAAAAGACCTATCTTTGTACCAAATTTCACGTTTCTCGGAAAGTACCTAATAATTTTGATGGTCAGTGAGTCACTCAGTAGCAAAAATGCAAATTTTGAAATTTTCCCTTTTTCGAAAAGGCTGAAGTGCTCAAATTTTTACAATGACCTAAGCTACCTAACCTTAATTTATATTTCAAAAGCCCGTCTTAAGCACCCCTCAAAGGTGAGAAAAATTGCCACATGGCAGCATGCTGAAACTTGGCTAGTGCCTGCCATGCCGTGTGCTCAGATATAATTAATCACTTACTAACAGAAGAAATATACAGTTTAAACTGGAATGTTGTATTTTATTTATTTACAGTAGGTTATTGAAATATAGAAATGAAAAATGTATACATGTATAAGTAGTATAAAAGTCAGATTGTATCCGTCCTTTTAGATTGTACGGCTGTAACGGGGCGGTTCGTGGTAGGAAATAAAGAAGTCGCTTTTTCTTCCGGTCCGCCTCGATGACTTGCCGATTGATGAAGTGACAGAACAATTTGACAAGGTTTCGGCCCCGTGGACCCCGGCGGCTGGACAAAAGGAAGATGAATGGCAGACACGGGCAACCCTCCTGGAAACGGCGCCGTTACCCACGGCAGATTCGGTGGTTAGCTGACGATTAATCACCCGGGAGACAGGGATTGTTTTCTCCGGGTCTTGATTTCCCGATGAGGACCGCCGGCGTGACACCTGATATTCTCCGTGATGAATATTTCGCGGCCGTATGGAAGATGGATGGTGTTTCGTGGGCGGGACTCAAATGGGAAAACGGCTAACTTTCCTCCCCTGATGATTGTCCTACAATACAGCCCGTGCGGAAATTGATTTCTGTTTCCTGTGAAAAAAGGAGTGTCCTGACTGGTTTGAATATTGGAAATTCAGAGGCATCACAAGTGGTCGTTTTAATCTGAGCATCCTTTGCTGCTCTCAATGATAAAATGAACCATCGCCTCACGGCATTGAGAAGGGTTTTTAATTATTTTCAATGTATAAACATCTGGTGATACTGTTGTTGGATCTAAATCGTGTAAGGGGGGCGTCGAGTGGCCGCAACGGTTTAGGCCTTGACACGGTGCTCATCACTGTAAGGTAAAGGTTCCGGGTTCGAATCCGGCGGCCCTGCATCCCGACTTACTACAAAAAGGCTTTTTTTCAAAAACATCCGCATCCCGAGGGTTGATATAACCTCTGCTGTTGCGAACCCACGTAAAAAAATAAATAAATACTATAATCAATTAAGGTTTTTTAGTCGAAATAAAAAAGTCAATGGCACGAGCGGGATTCGAAATTGAAATTCGGGATTGAAAAATGGCAAAAAGGAAGGAAAATTCAAAAGGTACGGTTGAGATGGGAAGTTGGTGTCCGAGTGGATCGAGGTCACGATAGCTCAAGTGGTAGAGCAGCGGAGTATCTAGCCGAAGATCGTGGGTTCGCATCCCGCTCGTGCCATTGACTTTTTTATTTCGACTAAAAACCTTAATTGATTATAATATATTAATTGGTCAAGCGGACCACGAAATTAGTGAATTTAAGAAATAAATACATAAACAATAAAAATAAAAAAGTCATGTAATAACATACTACATATTAAACAAATAGGTGTAAGTAAAGTAGAGTCTATCAATACAAGGGAAAGACCTGTCGGCAAACTGCGATCAAGAGGTTGATGGTATTGGTTGGTCAGCGACTGGATAAACTTATTTTGAAATTTCTTTAATTTAGATTAATTAATACTATTATACTAATGTTGAGATACCTTAGATTAAAAGTAGAATTATTTATTGTAATTAATAGAAAAATCGTGACTGCTAAATGCATGTATGGTTTATTTTGAAATGTTACAACGAGAATAGACGAACTGAGAAAAGTGAGGAGAGTAGAAAAGTTCAACACTAAATATAGGAGTTTATTGAAAAATAAAATAAAATTGCTTTTGTTGTGATTTACAATCGCGTAGAATCTTCAGAGTTGGCTATAACTTCTATTATTGCCTACAGGTACTGACTCGGTAATTGGTTTTTATATTATATATTTTACCCTTCCAACTGAGGAGAGCTGGAGCTATTTCTTCTAATGACTATTTACGAATAATATCTGAAGTTTATTGTACACATTAATAAACCCAGAATAATAGCTGAGATAAGGCCCATAATGGCAAAAGATAAGGGACACAGAAAAATATACAGTCTCTCGTTCATCTTTCCATGAAGAATTATTCTTCATAATGACCAAGATTACATTTTCTCTATAGCTCAGTAAATCTTTGTTTTGGAAATAAATATTTACACGGCTTATTGTGAAGTAATCAGTAAAAAATATATGATTTCCTAGTACAACTGAAAATAATGAAATAGTGTGATTTCCTCTATGCGGGATGACTTTGGACTGCCAAAGAAACTGGAGTAGTCTGTTGTCAAGGATATAAGATGGTGAGGTATGAACCAACCCACCTCTGTCGTTGGCGAGAAACCAGAACGCGTTTTACAGATTAAAACAGGGAATGTAATCAGAAGGTTGGTATCGTCCACCTTAGATAATTAATTACAATTAATTAAGTTTTTTAGTTGAGATAAAAAAGTCAATGGCACGAGCGGGATTCGAACCCACGATCTTCGGGTAGATACGCCGCTGCTCTACCACTTGAGCTATCGTGTCCTCGATCCACTCGGACACTAACTTCCCAATACTTTTTAAAAGGATAGTTCCTACTCACAGTAAGTTGTTTTGCAACGATCCGGATTTCGAGCCTTTTAGCTCATCATCAGGTTGAAGGACTTCCACAACCACGTCTCTCGACATGAATTGCCAAAGTGCCAAAAGCCGGCAATTCCTGGCAAAAGCCACTTTGGCAATTCATGTCGAGAGACGTGGTTGTGAAAGTCCTTCAACCTGATGATGAGCTAAAAGGCTCGAAATCCGGATCGTTGCAAAACAACTTACTATGAGTAAGAACTATCCTTTTAAAAAGTATTGAACAGCACACTCACTCCATCATTTATCATTTCTACTAACTTCTCATCTCAACCCGACCTGAAAAATGGCAAAAAGGAGGGAAAATTCATAAGGTGGGGTTGGGATGGGAAGTTAGTGTCCGAGTGGATCAAGGTCACGACATCTCAAGTGGTAGAGCAGCGGCGTATTTAGTCGAAAATCGTGGGTTCGAATCCCGCTCGTGCCATTGACTTTTTTATCTCAATTAAAAACCTTAATTAATTGTAATATATTAATTGGTCAAGCGGACCACGAAATTAGGGAATTAGATAATTAAGTTTTTTATCATCATTAAATAACACCAAGTTCTTTGGTTTTTACAAGTATCTAATTATAAGTGTGAATAATATTATATTAAAAATATAAGAGAAGTTATGAAATATGTGTCGTATGACTGTATTTATTAGAGTTATTGAAAAGCCTGAATTAAAACCTGTTCCTATTTGCATCAATGCACTAAGTTAATGTTATTTATTATTGTGGAAAGAGAAACCCCGAGAAATATCAACTACTACGGGGCAAAATGAAGGATGTTTGGTGTGTGAGCGTATTAGCGAGAATAGTGGGCCTTTTGCTCATTTACCCACAGGAATATTGTATGTGTGCATGATGCAGATGTATTAATCAGGGTGTGTAATATACTGCGCTATTTAAGAGCTATGGTGAACACTAACTAGACAACCAAATTTTCAAAATAAATAGTGAAGAGGATAGGACTCGCAAGGGGTTGTAATGCCAGGTTTCCTAAATTCACATACATACAGCATGGTTAGACCATCGACCTTCTTCGAGCAGTTAGCTGAAATACGATTATAAACACACCTTTCGTTAATATTGATTGAATTCCACGCATCATGAATTGACGATTCGTGAGAACAGCAAGGGTGATGATGGCGAGGTGGGGTTTTGTCTGCGGGCAATTTCCTGCTGGTTAGAGTCTCAGACGGGGGTTGTACTTTGAGCAAACGCCCCTGGGGTCAGAAACGCTGGGGGTGACAATATCTCCGGAGCCGGAAGCCGGAAGTACACCCGGTGACTTTTCCAGCCGGGGGAGATCCGTCATGGCCTCACATCATCCAACGCCCTCGCCCGTCATTAGAAAGAGAAACAGCAATTTGACGACCCCCGACGAAAATCGAGAGGGTGAGAACGCAAAATACGCGGGGATTACCGGAGTTTAAGCGATTTTCCCGGAAATAAATGGCACCATTTGACCCTATGCCACATTTTATGTCAGGGATTACGCTAGATTGACGTTTCCATTTAAATCTGTTGCAAATGCGATTTCTACTAACAGCCGACAAATCCTTGGATTTATGCCTAAATGGTTTATTGTTATAAATCTAAGGACAAAATTTATCACTTAACTTAATACATCTCATAAATAAACACTTCCAAGGCTGTCTGAACTAATCGGAAAATCGTACAACACAAATTCCGTTAATGTACAACGTGTCATATTAAAATACAAACATGGAATAACCATTTCAAATTTAAATCTCATTTTTGTTATTTAAATATATTTTGATTTTTAGTTATTCAGTTTTATTTTTTATTTGCAACAGAGATGATTCTGGAGCTCAGTCCATTAGTGGCTGGTTATGCGACATTCGTCTGGTGTTTGTGAGTGTATTTTAATTTGTTCCTGACGATCTCAACTTTTAATATGTATGTGTAGGTGGAAAATACCTAAAACATACCATCTTCAGTGGTGCGCCCCCGCATAGATAAATCGAACATGTTTGAATAGGCAGACCAGAATGTTTCGAAGGGAAACAATCAAGACATTTAACAGAACAAAGCATATTACCTCACAATTTAAATTCTGGTTGATTAAAATCATCGTAAATAAACCGTTTGAGCTATTTTATGTTTCAACTTGTAATTGTATGTAAATTTGCATATATCTGAAAATTTTTATAATTCAGATTTGCTTGTTACCATAGTATAAGCACTGCTTCATCATCATGACATTGATGGCAATATCAGTAGACTTAATACGTTCCATGATTATTAATATCTGTAAATTTAGTTATGATCATCCATAATAGTAATAATAAGTATTTGTTAGTGCGTGGTCATGTCCTTAGCCGTTAAAAAGCCCTTAAAAATTAATAATAATAAGTTTTGCTAGATATCTAAAAAAAATTCAATTGATCATGAACGCTTAATACGGAAAATGCAAAAATATAATAGTTTTAGAGGCACACCATTGGAATTTTATTATTCATATTTACATAACCGCAAATAAATGAATCTATCTTGGAATTAGCAATGAGCAAACAACTCATACTTAAATAATAACTATATTAAAATGAAAAGAAAAAGAATATTCTTTAAAAACAGAGCAGATACTGAATTGGATAGAACTCGCTTCGAAAGTGATGATAGTATACAATGCCCAGCCTGTAACTCTACGAAACTGAATGCCTATTTCACTATTTTGCAGCCCGTACTTCATTGGCACATCTGCGTAAAAAATGGCTGTGTAGTTTAGCAATAAGCTGAAGTATGATAAGGCTCTAGATCATATGAACAGAAAAAATAGGAGTTCTCTTAGATTTCTGTAAGGAAGCTTATAGCTACAGTGACACAATTGTAGCTAGTATATTGTTCGCATAGTATATCGCAAAAGTTCTGTTTATTATGTTTTTAATTTAAATTGTTTTCTTTGTAGGAAAATTATGATGAGCTTTCATTCTATATATGTGTGTTTATATATTATATTAGAGCTGTTTATTCTCTTTTGATATTATCGTTAATTATTTTGGTTATAGAGAAAGAGAATTATAATTTAATACCAAAATTAATAGTTTACTCCTCGGATAGTCCTCTGGACCATGTTGTTGTCTTTATCATGATTACTGTAAATATCAAGACTGTCTGAATGTCTATTTCAATTAATTAATCTTTACGTAAGGTATTGGTTGAAATGAAGAAGCTAGTGTCACAAGCGGGATTCGAACCCACTACCTTCGGGTAAATACGCCGCTGCTCTACCACTTGAGCTATCGTGATTTCGATCCACTCGGACACCAACTTCCCACCTCAACCAACTTTCGAATTTTCCCTCCTTTTTGCCATTTTTCAAATGTCGCGTAATCAGAATTCGGTTCTCGGCGAAAAATGAAATGGACACGGAGACCTTTAGTGAAGATACACTTAGTTTTTCTTATAAAATCCATTATATATCGTGGTCCGATTGACCAAATAACTTCTTTTAATTACTTAATCTTTATGTAATGTATTGGTTGAAATGAAAAAGCTAGTGTCACGAGCGGGATTCGAACCCACCTTCAACTAAATACGCCGCTGTTCTACCACTTGAGCTATCGTGACTTCGATCCACTCGGATACCAACTTCCCATCTCAACCTACTTTTCGAATTTTCCCTCCTTATTGCCATTTCTATTATAAATTCTGAAATAATAAAACCCTTATGAAATGAATGTTGTAAATTGAACATGTTTAAAAATTCGTTTTTTTTTTAAATTACTAATCATAAATCTGTCAAAGCTAATTTTTGCTTCCAAACAAATGATTATAAACCAAATAAAAGAATTAAAAACAGGGATAAGGGTAATTTGAAAGTAAACAATACCACTCAGTTCCTTCATAAAACATTTGAGGAATATATCTCTTTTAACAGAACTTCGAACATTTTTTAAATTAAACATTTTATTACAATCTGTGATTTTTAATTACATCATGTAATTTGCGGATTTATATACACTATTTACACCGAGGAGAGCAAATTGTCAATATTATTCTCCCACTTCCATTCACTAATGAAACTTCACTTCCTACACCTCACAAAGGACACGTGGCCATTTCCTCCTGAGACGCGTTAAGTGATTGTAGGGATGGGGTCTATTGGTCAAGGTTTGGGAAAGTTTATGGTGAAGGGAGTATTTATTGAGGAACTTGGTAAAATTTTAAAGAACTAAGTTTTGGAGAAACAGGATTTTAAGGATTTGTGGAGAATTTGAGGAATAATCGGGGCATTTATAACTGATCTGAGAACTTTAGATTGAAAGAGTTGTAAAAATAGGATTGATCGGACGATTTAGTGGTTCCCCAAATCGTTGTTCTGTAGGGTTGTTTTTCGTCGATAGTTTGGATTGTCGCCCAAATTTGTCAAGATCGATTTTAGTACTTGTTTTAGTCGTGTGTGCTGATTCCATATTAATTGGAACCCAATATAATGAATGCAGTGGGGTTGGAGGATCGGAACATTGCTGTAATACATTGTCAAAGGATATGTTTTTCGGAGTGTAAATGTGACCTGGACTTGCTTTCATTTATTTTCATTTTCTATTGTACAATCTTCTACACCTGTGATGTGTCCCTATAGATCTTCCGTAGCAACCGCGCATCAGATCAAAAGCTAGTGAAGTTGTATCATAGTCATAAGGTGCAAAGAAGTTGTAGTGGAAAAATTTGCAGTATAAAGGATATGAAACTAATAATAATAATTTACAAGTTAACAAATATGAACATGTGCTTACAGTTCTGGAACTTATTGTTTTAAACATGGTGAATTGATAAGATGACAACCTTGGATGATTCTACATATTCTATAACAGAATAGCGACAATAGGTGAATTGAAAAGAAAAACAAAAGATAAAAATATCCTTGTAAGTATGGCATCGTATTGCTTGCTAGTCGATAAAATAAAATATGTTTTATTATTTTTATTGGTGAAAATTTGATAGAATAAAGCTCGATAAGAGTACTTATTAAGTAAAAAAAAACTCGTAAAGCATTTCCTCTGGTATAATTTTATACTACGGTAGTGTTATCAAGAGATGGAAACGAGCCGAATTGGAATCGTGACCGGAGTCAAAGGTCTGAGGGAATTCTGGCGTGTCTAGGCAGTCGCCAGCTATCATAGACGTCGTGCCTCCGTTATTAATTTCCCCCGTGGGATTAACCTATTCGATATTGGTCGAATCATAGTAAATAACTTGTTGAAAAACATTAAACGTGGGCAGGGCTGGGCGTGCACATTAATTCACTTGTTGTCGAGCGGGAGAGCTCACGAAATACGGCTATTGGGTCTTTTAACGTCGGACCGCGCATTCAGCCGCCCTAAAAGCTTACAGAGCTTTGCTTGTGGTGATTTCCGCTCATTAGCTTTCAGTGATCATGAATACATAATAGCGCAGTGGGGCAACGCTTCGCACAGCACCCTTGGTGAACGCAATGGGATTTTGAGTGCTTTTCTCGACATCTAATGCAGGATCTCGGCACACAAGTTCTGCTTCCTGTAATCTGTTATTACAAACACGGAACATGCATTTGCCTTTCTCCCAACGAAGAACAAAGCATGAATCATTACATCATTTCATTTTAAAAAAATCGAAAAATACGTAAAACGATGGTTAAGGAGTTGAATAGAATCATGGTTATATTTTTGTACAATTTAGTGTGTGTAGTATATTCCATAATAATATATAATTATGGAGGAAGATATTACTGTCATAACTCGATCATCAAAGCAGTTTTTCAACAGTCTCTTTAATTCATTAAATTCACTAATTTCGTGGTCCGCTTGACCAATTAATATATTACAGTTAATTAAGGTTTTTAGTTGAGATAAAAAAAGTCAATGGCAGGAGCGGGATTCGAACTCACGATCTTCGGCTAGATACGCCGCTGCTCTACCACTTGAGCTATCGTGACCTCGATCCACTCGGACACCAACTTCCCATCTTAACCCCACCTCTTNTCGACCAATACCTTACGTCGGACCACGACCTCTAATGGATTTAATCAGTAAAATGAAGTATATCTTCACTAAAAGCTCTCCGTGGCCATTTCATTTGTCGCCGAGAATCGTGTAATCTACACGACATTTGAAAAATGGCAAAAAAGTGGGAAAATTCGAAACTTGGGTTAAGGTAGAATGTTAGTGTCCTAGTGGATCGAAGTCACCATAGCTCAAGTGGTAGAGCAGCGGCGTATTTAGCAGAAGATCTTGGGTTCGAATCCCGCTCTTGACACTGACTTTTTTATCTCGACCAATACCTTACGTAAAGATTAATTAATTGAAAAAAACTTATTCGGTTAATCTGACCACGAACTCTAATGGATTTAGTCTCTTTAATTTTCTTCCATAGCGACATACATTTTTAAAACTGGTTGGAAATGTTTAATATAGTTTGTTGTTGGGTGGGGATTGTTTCACAATCTTCATAAAAGAAAATGTAAACTCTTGTTGGTTGCCGGTTAAATCCGAATATCTTAATTTTCAGTGTCCTCCAATCTGAGTTCCCGTCGATATAGATCAAAGAGGCCGTCGCCTCCCAGAGGGAAAGCTGGCTTGCCTCAGGTTCCAGGGAAAAGCTAGGACCCATCCCTGAGGATGTCCTCTAATCCGGGAGATTTACAGGGCTTTGGATCTTAAAGCCCTAATTTACCGTTCGGCGCGAGTAAATTACTCGTGCAAGGCGACGAGCAAGTTTCAAAGCCCAGATTGTACCCGTCGGAAGATTAGAGTGACTAAGCGATTAAGCCACAACTGAATGTTTCGCTAAGTCCCTCGATTGCTCCATATTGCAAGAGGCGAAGAGGAAGCGTTTTGGCAATACATCTTCTATATCGTGTGAATTTTTTAACATTCTTTTATAAAAGGTGGTGTGCGAATTGTAAAGAAATTGAATAAGGATAACGTCCACTCCTATTGGCACTGAATCGGGAAGAAATCAATAATGTAAAGTGGATTATATGAATCGAGTGCCTTTAAAATTAAATTCCACTAATTTCATAGAGGGAATCTTCTTCTTTCCATTTGCTGATGGAAAAAAAAATTCTTTAAAAAAGAAATGTATTGCTTGTACAATCATTGTGAAACACATTTGGACCAAACTTGTTTGACTCGTTCACACTATTTGACATTGTGTAATAAATTGCGTTATAAATTGACTTTATGCGTTATAGATTTATTACTCAACCATTACTTCCAAAATAAAAACACACAAAATATCAGAAAACAAAAAGAAAAATTAAAATGGGAGTATAACGCTAACGCAAAAAGTTTATATTCTATTGTACATTAATACTTGAAAACAATATCTACCAACTTTAACATCATATTTACTGTAAAATTGTGTTAATATAAGTTTTAAGCAGAAAAATGGAAACAAATGGTAAATGAGTAATTTCGCTATCAATATGGGTGTATCAAGTTTTGTCTGACAAACGAAAATGAAAAATTCAACGATAAGAAAGGTGTGTGTGTACATACATATTGATATAAATATAAGGTTTATAAGCAGTTGAGTGGACCTAAGTCGCAAAATAAAACAAATCAGAAACCTATAATTAATCTTTTACTGTTGAGATTTGGACAGGGGACTTACAAAAAGTGAGTGAGTAGCGAATTCGTCTGTATGTAGAGAGCGAAAGACCGAAAAAGAGGTAGATAGAAGGAGAGTACGAGGTATATAGCTAAATAAATATATAATCATTAAAATATACAGATAGAGACATAGAGAGCGATAGACATATAAATAGAAGGATAGCGATAGGTTGATAGATAGAGATAAATTGTTAGATATGTATATAAAGATAGATAGATAGATATTGATAAATAGTTGTATAGAAATAAACAGATAGATAGTTAGAGAGAGTGAGAGCGAGTGAAAGGAAGAGAGAGAGAGTGAGTTAGAGAGAGAGAGAGAGAGAGAGAGAGAGAGAGAGAGAGAGAGAGAGAGAGAGAATAGGTGAGAATTTATGTGAAAAATACAAATTTACGATTTATCTAGATCATTACTATCAATAGTAATTCTTTTAACATTTCTATTCCTCAGAATTTCTTTATATTTACGACTCGGTTCTTGAATTTTCTATCAGTTACTGTCATAAATTATTTCGAAATTATCGAATTAATTCTTCGCATTGATATTATTAATTTAATTTTTAATTATCAGAAAAAAATTAGGTTAATTTACTATTCGCTAGTTAACAAAGTTATAAAGCTTGTTTTCATAATTTATATTATTATAATTAACTACATTTTCTCAACAGCTCATCGTGTACTGTAATTTGCGAATAGATTGTGAACGGTGATTATTAAAACTGCAGTATCCACCTGAGATATCTTCCTATCTTCCTTATTAAGCTATAATTTTTCTGTAACATATTCACATCAAAGAAAAGAAAATAAGGTTATATAATTATTTATTATATCTTTTTTAAGTAGTTTAATCTATTTGATTTGCGTCATTTGATGCGTAGTGTTCAATGGTTGGAAATTATAGACAAAGTAGTGCGTTTTATGACGCTGCTGTTTGGGCTTTACGACCGATGAATCATGTTGATGTTGATGGACCAGTGATGGAGCGATGACGGAGGGTGCAGATTGCCCCGTGACTCACAGCTTTGAAGAGCAAGCCGGGGAAATAAAACCCCGTACCGACTCAGGGTTTAGTCCAGCCGGAATGAGGGTGCGACTGTGCGAGTGGAAAAGTACAGGGTATGGCTTGCAGAAATTAGGGGGCTACTGGTTATGACCACTTGTCCGTTCCGTCCTTGTTTTTTGTTGCTTTCCTCTTCTCGTCAACCCTCGAAAACCACTCCTACCATACTCATCCCTCTCGTTTTGCTCTGGTCGGCCAAATTGCCTCCGGGCCTCGCCACGACGCTAAATCATGGCCTCTCGGGCCCGTTTTCTTCCTCGCAATTTCCTTTTTGTTCTCTTCTCTCCGGCAGATTCGCAAAGGTTTCTAGGGTTAGAAATTGTAGGACTTTTTCAAACGATTCCCCTCAAGCATAAGGACAGGACATATTCGCTCGTTCTGCCTCAATCTAATTTTGAGTATTTATTGTTTTAATTTGATAACGACTTTTAAAGTTTATATAAAAGCATATATAAAATGTTAGTAAAGTGTTAATACCTTCAAAACTTTTTTTTTCTTTCTGCTCATAAATCACTCAGCTTGGTTGGTTCCACCCATTTAATAAAATTGGTACTTTTCATGGAATACGGTAAATATCAAATTTTTACACATGTGCGAAGCGAAAAATTTTACTAGTTTTTAGATAAATGTGTAAAATTGAGTTTCTAATAATAAAATAATTATAATTTCATGATCGGATACGGTTCGGTTTAAATTGGACAGTATATGTTCTGATCGTATTGTACTTAGGCATCCTCACGCCATAGTCTCTCAGCATATTTGACATTTCTCCATGTTCGGCGGTTGTGTCTAAATGCCGAAACTCGCCTGATCTGATCCGAGTGATTAGGATGAGCCGGCACGATTAAACTGGTATTAAATGCTTAACATTGAGCAGAAGACACTAAAATCCTAACCAATGATTAATTTTCCTGTTCTGAAAATAGGTTCATTTTATTACTTTACATAATTCTAAAGTAACGATGTTTTCCTACATTTCGACCTCAACAGTTTAACTTACGATTTTTCTTTCTTGAAGGTGGGATAATAGGTCATCTCAAAAAAACCAACAACCAGTTTTTATCCACAATGTTGTCCCACCTTCAAGAAGGAAAAATCATAAGATAATTCTAAAGTTTGGTATAATCTCCGAAGACGTACGAGATGTAATATAATTGATCAGTCCGTTGACTATTATCTACTTAACACAGCAATACATTTCGAACTAGATTCCTTCAGATATGGCAAAATTTCATGACCTTAGTTGACGTACTTATTAGTAAAGATGAACGAATGATTTTGTTAAAATTGCGCTCATATACGCTCAGTTCATCTGTCAGTTCTTGATGTGAGAAATCAGGTTTCAAGGATTAACTGAAGTAAGTGCACAGTTCCAAAGGAAAAATCGACAGTGTGTTCAGGTAACCGGTCAGTTCCCTCAGTTTGTGAGTAAAAAATCGCTATGAAAGAATCGAAAGAGATGAGCCTTATCCAGAAATTCCATATTACAGAACATCATATTTTTTCTGGGGGGAGGGGTGTTCTTGTGACATGTCATAAATTAGGGTGTTAATCGAACCCACGACGCGAGATCTACAACCCAATAGTATGACGCCCTACTAATTCGGCTTCCAGTGATTCCCCATCAAACACGTTCAAACTACACACGTTAAGTTTATTTAATCATATAACTATTCAATTAATTATATACAATTTTTTTCTGAAATGAAAAATTTGCGTCACAGTGGGGATTCGAACCCACGAATTTCGGCTCAATACAAAATTGTTCATTTCGAAAAAAAAATTGTGTATAATTAATTGAGTATTTATATTTTATAGAAGAATCTCTAATCTAGAATCACACCTGTGAATCGTACACAGTCCCGCTAATCTAGTATACTCGTTAATAAAAAGTGTTTCTATATGAAGCCGCGATTTGCTTATAATTAGAATAAAATCGGGTAGTCTAAATGAGAAGTTTGTGGCATGGGCGGTCGAAGTCACGGTAGCTCAAGTGGTAGAGCAGCGGCGTATTGAGCCGAAAGTTGTGGGTTCGAATCCCGTCTGTGACACAAATTTTTCATTTCGAAAAAAAATTTGGTACAATTAATTGTGTATTTATTTAATCGTTCGGTTTATACTTGCAATTGCGTTTGGGCAAACTGGTTGATAAACTCTGCTTGTTTGGAACCATCGACGTAACTTCACATTTTCTTGTGATGAAACGTCCGGAATTTGGCGTACACTCTGAACTCTCCTTTCCATCCAGTCAAGGGTCGGTATAAAATGTACTTTGGTTTTATGAAAAATTTAGTAATTCCTGCATAGATAGTGGAAAGGCTGTTTTCATGCAATGAAAGTAGCTGCTTCTTTCTACGCTGAGCAATTATCCTACTATTTAAGTTTTTTCTTCAGATTGCGTTCAGGTCAGGCTAATGAACTGAGGCCGTACTGCAAACTTCTATCTAGCGAAACATCCGAAATTTGGCGCATCCTCTGAAACCTCGTTTCCATCCAGTTAACAGGTGGTTGAAACTTACGGAAATTAACGGAAAATTTCGCTCATTGTCGCACTTAAAATAAAGTTTCCTTATTCTATGAAAATACAGACTTATTATATGGTTCGCAATTCTTTCACCAGCTGTACATCTCAAGATATGCTTCTATCCAAGCAATCTTTTTCCCACGAAAAACTGTTTCAACTGAAGGCAAAAGTTTAGAGACTGGACAAAAATCAGATCTGTTGTTACAGACGCTCTGTTTATTTAGCAGTCAGTTTATCCATGATTCTGGATTCAAATAAACTGACAGGAGTAGCTAATGAAATACGACGAAAACTAAAAATTTTATATTTTTTATTGTTAAATTTTGTAAAATTATTTATTAGAGAGTCGAGTTTAATCGACAAACTACGATGTATTAAACTAAACGAACACAGATTAGATGATTCAGCTCCATTAAGTTTCCAGGAGTCTGTTCTCCTGGAATTACACGAATCGTGTGGGGAAATTCGATTGACCTGCAAACCTCAGCCGGTAATTTAATGAACTTTTAAGTGGCAAGCAAAATTAAACAATTACAGAATCGCGTGATTCGTTAACTCGCACTCAACTGACTCCTACAACGCAAATGCAAACTCTGGGAAACTCTCGTCCTCTCAAACTTAACTCAGATAAAACCGTTCCTCATCTAACCCTCCACTCTCCTCTTTCAACGGGAGTTCGTTAAATACAAACTCCGACTTTCCCTTAGATATGCACTTGTAAGTGAAGGACTTCTCGACTTTAATCATTGTTGTCAAGTGAAAGCTGAAAATTAATTGAACCTTTTTTTAAAAAATAACTGTTTTATTTCCGTAAGCATCCTCATATTTTAAAATCTTGTTCTAATTTCTAAATAGCGAAAACTTTATAGGGGTACTAAAACCCGAAGATAACCAAGGATAATAGAAAAAATAGGTCGCTGTTGATCAAACTGCAGATCAACTGGCAGAAAAACCGAGAATATTTCACTCTTGAGCGAGACCATCTTTAAAAACAACTTTGCTCCAAATGTCCGTTTTTTTCTTATCTAATCATAAAACCAATTCATCCTTAAAAACTTCCATGAGAGAAAAATAACGTTTAGAGCCAGGACACAAGACGAGTAATTATTAATGAATGGATGTTGTAGGAGTCTTTTCAGAAAAAATATTTTCTTTTCAGGCTGTTTGGCCAAATAACACGGTCTTGTATATTATATTTATTTTTTACTTTTTATCCACCAAACTAGGTTCTCCGTTCAAATATCGTTCAACATCATAAACTTTTCTTTCAGAATAATGTGAAAAAATTAATGTTAAAATAGTGTGAATTCATGTCCTGAAAAGTTAGACATAAAAAAATGTCAAGAATTATTTTATTGTTACACGTCCTACATATTTTCACGCTTATACACGGTGTTCGGCTACTCGTATTACAAACTTTGCCAGTAGATTCCACATTCAAAAAGGAACCAAAAAGTCATAATTAACTATGATCCGAATCTCAACATTTTAGGAATTATTTCACTTTTTCTGATTTTTTAAGGTTTCACGACCTTGCTTCAAATAAACATTGATAACGCGAAAACTAAAAGGTTTTGGACTAATCCGTTGATACATTGAAAACTACGTTAAATTTCCAATGGATGTGATCAATACTAAACTTGTAAACCTTCCTGAAATTAGTGTTTTAGTAGAGAGAACTTTGAAAAATATTTTTTTTTTCAAAGTCGAAAAACGTAGTATGCTGATTCTAAACTACTATTTCCAAGCCTAGAGACCAGCAAATTTCAGAAAAAGTACTCTGTTCAATATCCTTTTTAGTGGTGCAATTACTTTTTTAATTACTTTTTCAAAGATGAAAACATTGATGAAGGAAAATAAAAAACCGTAGTTGAAATATCGGTAAGGTGGAAAGATTAATAATAACAAAAAATAAAAAACCTAAGAAAATTTTGAATGAATTTATTAAATATTTTTTAATTTTGATTCGAAATCGTCTTAACAAGATATCACATGAATAACTACAAAAGTTGTGAATCTTAAAACTTTTTTATTCCGAAAAATAATAATACAATAATATTTTAATCAGTTGCAGTCGTATTGGTAAATAAGTCGACATTTGCGTTTTTTTTTTTTTTTTTTTTTTAAATATACCGCCTTACCAATCCATCACCACGGTTTTTTCCTCCATCAATTTCTTCATTTTTGAAAAAGTAATTAAAAAAGCAATTACACCACTAAAATGGATATTAAATGGAGTACGTTTTTTGAAATTTGCTGGTCTCAAGGTTTGGAAATAGTAGTTTAGAATCACCATGGTACGGTTTTCAACTTTGAAAAAACAATTTTTTTTTCAGAGTTCTCTCTACTGAACCACTTGTTTCCCGAAGGTTTACAAGTTTAGTATTGATCACATCTTACTGGAAATTTAACGCAATTTTCAATGGTGTCAACGGATTTGTCCAAAATCTTTTAGTTTTGGAGTTATTGTTTATTTGAAGCAAGGTCGTGAAATCATAAAAATTTAGAAAAAGTGAAATGATTCCTAAACTGTTGAGATTCGGACTATAGTAAATTAGGACGTTTTAGTTCCATTTGGAATGTAGAATCTACGGGCAAAGTTTGTAACACGAGTAGCCAAACACCCTGTACAAAAGAAATGATAAGTATATCAGCCTTCATTATTCCAAAATCAAGTGATCCAAAGGAATGGAGCGAACAGTTTTCTGTGAAAGAATTGGAATGTCTATTGGACGAGTTCTTTGACAGAGGGAATATCCAAGGACTTTAAGTAGAGTTTGATTTGTGACAGTCATAATTATACATACATACTTAATATCAATATTGATATTTACAGCTCAATGTCGGTTGAATAAGATGAATGCTAGGGTTAAAAGTAGTCCGTTTCTTTACAACCTTACGCTCCGCTATCTATATTGGTTTACTGTGCAATTTCAATTGTCTTTTACAGCTTTTCGTCAAAGCTAAGGCTATTTATCAGATACACAAGAATTCCAATGGTATCCTTCAAACCTGGAATTTTCTTCTCTCAGAAGCAGATATTGCCCGCTAGGTCTTAACAATAACAAGACTGTTTCTTCTTTTTCTTTCTGGAAGAATTTATACAATGCCTATGCAGTCTCCAGTCAACATTTGAGCGATCTTTCTAGACCTAACATCTTAAGTTTAGAATTCTGACTTGAGTTTCTGCGGTTGTCCTTTGATGAACTCTTCCCTCTGTCCGAAAATTCCCATTGAATCGAGTACTTTTCCTAATTCAACTGCCTTATGGATCTACTTTTGTCAATTCGGTATGCCGCCAAGGCATTAATGGCCAATATTTGTCCTCACCAATCTTTACTTGATCAATTTTTCGGCCCCTATGTCCTATGTGCCTCGGTATCCAAACTAGGTTAATTTTGCTGTTATCCTCAATGTTCGACAGGGGGCCATTTCAATTGTCGTCGAGAATCTAACCCGATTATACGACATTTGAAAAATGGCAGAAAGGAGGGAAAATTCAAAAGGTGCGGTTGAGATGGGAAGTTAGTGTCCGAGTGGGTCGAGGTCACGATAGCTCAAGTGGTAGAGCAGCGGCGTATCTAGCCGAAGATCGTGGGCTCGAATCCCGCTCGTGCCATTGACTTTTTTATCTCAACTAAAAAAACCTAAATTAATTGTAATATTTTAATTGGTCAAGCTGACCACGAAATTAGTGAATTTAAGTTTGACAGGGACTTGATCCAATCCAAAACCGCTCTGGATTTACTACCGATCAAATAATTGCCTGAAAGTCATGGCCCAAGCTTCCTGGATCCAATTTTCTGACCAATACTTCGTCTTAGAATCTTCTGTATACTAGATAAATTCGGCATTAAGTAGGATCCCTCTCTCCCAGACTGCTGTATCGGGTATTTTAATTAGAATTTGTTTGACCAAATACGAATTTTAGGATCATGGCGCCAACAGGCATCCCTAGAACCCTGTCTGTCTTAACTTTCACTCGGAGCTTTAATTGTTCATTTTTATGCGAATCGGTCCTTGCATTAGCCTGAGAATTCTGGAAGTTATAAAGCAATAAGGAAATAGAACCACCTAGTATACTGATTAAAAATCGGGTTATCCTACTATACTTGGGTATAAATCATAACAGATCTAGTTTTAAAAATATCTTTAAATATAAATAATATAAATTTTTCAAATTAAATGTTGCGGTTTTGGTTAGATTGCTCGGTAATAAAAAACAGTTAAAGTCTGTATCTCCAGTTGGTCTAATGACAATATTATAAATGGGCCCAGTGGGTTTTCTAACGTCTCTTTTCTTCTTCGAAAAGAATTCTTCATCATCATGAAGAAATGTTCCATGTAGCAAGCCTGCGTGATTACTGGAACATAATTATTTGTCAAATTAATGGTATTAAACATAATTATTTCATATGTTTGACAAAATTTTTTTTATTAATTTCAAAATGCACCAAAGAGTAGAGTTGTTAAAAGTATGTAAAATGTTTGTGGAGAGTTAGAAGAATATCCTTGTGAGGAAGTGTCCTGAGACGTTTCGGTCTCTTCACTCGGAGTGCCACTTATCCCGAGTGAGCGGCTTTTTTCTATCAACCAATCTTTGTGCTCGTAGAAGTCTTCGTACATCATGATACTGAATACTTTGGTACCGCAGCCTTCTCCGAGAGTGACTCCGCGTGACAGAATCGCTCTGAGGACGTTGTTACAGACGAGCGGTCCTCCGGAATCGCCGGTGCACGGACCGACGGGACCGTAGGACGGCACGCAGACCACGTTCCCGATCTTACTGACGTGTTTGCACGCCTTCTTGTCGAAAGTCTCGACATTGCTGATCACAGAGAGCTGAGGTATGCCTTTGGTGTGTTGGCCCCGCATCCCGTAACCCGCGAGGAGGCAGTATTCCGGGCCGTCAAATGGCGAATCGGCCATCGGTAGAATAGTTGCGTCGAAGGTCTTCTTCACGTGGACTACGGCGATATCGCTCGTTTCATCGATGGTATAGTTCGGATGAACGAAGATCCGGCTCGCCGTCATTTTCAAATACCTCTTGAAATCCTTCTGCGTGTACAGAGTGACGTTGCCAGGCACCACGGCGTCTTCGACTTTCTCGAGGATACAGTGAGCGGCGGTTATAGCGATGGTAGGTCCGACTACTACGCCGGTGCAAAGTTTTATTTGATTTATAAGCGAGTTGACAACCATCACCACATAGGTAAAGTTTGCGTTATTAAATATAACCTTTCCTCCAAACATTAGGCATACAAAAAACAAATACTCTATAAGAAATGTCAACTTTTGGTCCCTTTCTCAAATAAAACATATGACAAAAGTATTTTTTGTATTCATTATTCATATTGTTTCTTACATAACTATAATAGTTAAAATAATATAAAACATTCAATACAACTTCATTTATATATTATGTTAATATTTACCTGATTGGAATAATTAGTTACAAAAGCACTACTTTTACATTTCTATAACTGCTAATCCCAAATAATAATTATTAAACCATCGCTTATGAAAGTGGGAAGAATAAAAACAACATAGACGCTGTCGACTTCAGACCTATAAACGAGGTTAGACGCTTGTAAAGAATTGCCTTATTTAAAAAGATCAAAGTGTAATATTTTACTAAAAAATGAGACCGAAAGAGAGAGAGAGAGACAGAGAGAGAGAGAGAGAGAGAGAGAGAGAGAGAGAGAGAGAAAGAGAGAGAGAGAAAAGAGGGAGAGAGATGGATAGATGGATATATGGATTATTAGATAGTGAAATAGATAGACAGATAAATAGATAGATGGATGGATGGATAGATGCATTGATGGCTAGATGGATCGATAGATGGATATATGGATAGATGGAAAGATGGATAGATGGATAAATAAATAGATAGATGGATGGAAAGATGGATAGATGGATGGATTGATAGATGGATATATGGATAGATGGAAACATGGATAGTTAGATAAATAAATAGATAGATGGATGGATGGATAGATGCATAGATGGTTAGATGGATGGATAGATGGATAGATAGATGGATGGATGGATAGATGCATTGATGGTTAGATGGATGGATAGATGGATAGATGGATGGATGGATAAATGCATTGATGGCTAGATGGATCGATAGATGGATAGATGGATGGATGGATAGATGGATATATGGATAGATGGATGGATGGATGGATAGATGCATAGATGGTTAGATGGATGGATGGATGGATAGATGCAAAGATGGTTGGATGGATCGATAGATGGATAGATGGATGGATGGATAGATGCATTGATGGTTAGATGGATGGATAGATGGATAGATGGATGGATGGATAGATGGATGGATGGATACATGGATGGAAAGATGGATAGATGGATGGATTGATAGATGGATATATGGATAGATGGAAAGATGGATAGTTAGATAAATAAATAGATAGATGCATAGATGGTTAGATGGACGATAGATGGATAGATGGATGGATGGATAGATAGATATATGGATAGATGGATGGATGGATGGATGGATAGATGCATTGATGATGGTTAGATGGATGGATAGATGGATGGATGGATAGATGGATGGATGGATAGATGGATGGAAAGATGGATAGATGGATAGATGGCTAGATGGCTAGATGGATAGATGGATAGATGGCTAGATGGCTAGATGGATAGATGGATGGATGGATAGATGCATTGATGGTTAGATGGATGGATAGATGGATAGATGGAAAGATGGATAGATAGATAAATAAATAGATAGATGGATGGATGGATAGATGCATTGATGGTTAGATTATTAAACCCATTAGTACGATAATTAAAATAAAAGATCAGTATAAATTTGCGTTGTGAAAAGCAAAATTGATTGAATTTACAAATAAAATATTTATACACCGATGTGTATCGCGTTAGCATTGGGAGGCAGGACAAAATTAAATTCTCACCGAATTAAGCCCAATTCATCGGGACAATTATTTGTCATATTTTCCAGGCTTCGTCGAAATTATACACATTATATTTGATCTTTCACGGTCGATCGGGGCATTTATTATTATTTTTCTGAGGGGTTTTACACTCGCTGGGACGTTTGTGCTAGATGATTATTTCATGACGTCAAAGGGGCTTGTTGAAACTAAACACTCGACAAGATTTACTTTCCGATCCGCTCTCGTATGGAGAAAAATGTCAAGTAATACATCGGGATCCGTTTCCTCCGCCGGAAGATTGTCAAAAAACGGAGCTTGAAAACGGCTAAGGGCTTTAATAAAGATTTAGATAGAAAGTTTTGGACATTGTTCCGAGGCTGAGACTTGAATGGAAACGCTCTGGGAGATCACGTGATGGCCAAATTGGGTGTCATTAACTGCAATTCGACTTGCGTGCAAAAAGCCATTTTAAATTTTCACGTCGTCCTCTTATTTCCCCTTTCGACTCCTATTTTTTATAATTGCCGTGTAAAATCAATAATTACACATATGGTTGTTAATCACAATTCGGCTCTTCCGATCGGGGGTTCTTGTGTAACGATTCCCTTTCCCCCCTCATGCCTAAACTTGGATATTAGGCCGGGAAAATAAAATAAACCATTCTAGGTAATTAGAAGTCGGACGATTTGAACCGACGGACATCATTCGAATAACATTCTAAAAGGTGTCACGGCTCTCCCAATATTTACGGACCGTTCAATACGTAAACAGTTTTTTAATTGCCGTAATTAATGTGGGTGTAAATCCTCTTTAAAACAAATAGCCTTTAATGTAAAATTTAACTCCACATCGCACGAGCGTTAAGTTAAATAATCACCTCCGGCAAATTTTCTGGTTAAACACAACCGATGAAATGAAGAATTAGGTATACAAGGGGGAAATGGTACGTACATAAACGAACCCACAAAATATGAATAGCGTATGTGCTCGGAAGTACATAATAATAAAAACATTTCAATATGTTAGATAATGTAGTTCAGAATTAAATGTTGTGTGTACAAAAAGGAATCGCTTTTTAAAATTTACAGACTTATAGATAGGGAGATGAATAAATCGATGGATATATATATAAATCGCTCACTCGCTAGTTCCCCTCATTAGTCATTNATATATATATATATTGTGTGTGTGTGTGTGTGTGTGTGTGTAAATTGTTGAACTTGACAAAACATGAATAAAACAAAGGAAAACATTTACATCATACGAAAAACGGTGCAAATTAATGCAATGTAAAAATAATAAATACTAATAAAAAATACTAATAACTTCACTAATTTCGTGGTCCGCTTGACCAATTAATACATTACAATTAATTAAGGATTTTAGTTGAGATGAAAAAAAGTTAATGGCACAAGCGGGATACGAACCCACGATCTTCGGCTAGATACGCCGCTGCTCTACCACTTGAGCTATCGTGACCTCGTCTGGTCCGAATGGAAATCGAGGGTTCGAATCCTTAAATACTAATAACGTTTTAAGTTTAAATATTGTAGCGTCATATTTTTTATATGAAAAAGTTGAGGTTTCAAGGATTGTTCTGACGCTTTAATCCAAGACATTTTTCTTTTTTTTTTCATATTTTACGTTATCATTGTTAATTTTATACGTTATTTAAACTATTATATGATATTTTTTCAGTAATGTTTTATTATGGCCAAAACTATTTACTTTACATTTAATAGCATTTAATGATATTTTGTGTTGGTTAATCGAATTCGCAAATTTATTAATTTCTTCATTCACTTTTGTAATTTCATCGTTTATGTTATTTCAGCTGTTTTGTATACATTTAATTATCTGCATATCAACTAAAATTATAGTATGAGAATACGTTTGTTATGTTATTGCATAAAAAAATAAGAGTGCTGATAGTGTGGAACCTTGCGGGAGTCCATGATTTAAAATTTGTCAGTTTGAAAATTTATCATTATTAGTGTTTATTTGTTGATATCTATTACTTAGATGAGAATCGAACCAATGTACTACTTTGTCTGAAAAATTAATATATTTAAAAAAATGTGTTTTATGACTTACACTATTATAAGGATGACTAAAATCTATCAAACTCATTGTTGTAACATTACATTTGTTTATATTATTCCAAATATTGTCTGTCTTCATGACTAACACATTTTTAGTACAATATCCTCTTCTGTATTCACATTAATACGGCGTAAGTATATGTTTTTCTTCCATTTGGTTAAACATTATTTTATCTAGAACTTTACTTAAAGAAGATAAAATATGAATAGGTCTGTAAAATAATCATTCTACTGAAAGGTTATTTTAAATCAGAAGATTAACATAGGATCTTTCTAATTCTTCCGGATATTTCCTATAATTTATAGAATGAGTATAAATATTGCAGAGAATTTCAATTAGAAATGGTTTTATAATTTTCAATAAAATAATTGACACAATGTCTGTACCAATTGATTTAGCAGTTATATTATTAATTGCTACATTTATTTCTCTGTGTTATAGACGAAAAGTTAAATTGTTTACATTTATAATTTTCTTGTGCTTTATTTAAGAAATGAGGAATAATTTTTTTTGTAAGGTATTGGTTGAGATAAAAAAGTCAGTCACGAGCGGGATTCGAACCCACGACCTTCGTCTAAATACGCCACTGCTCTACCACTTGAGATATCGTGACTTCGACCCACACGGACACTAACTTTCCATGTCAACCCACCTTTTGAATTTTCTCTCCTTTTTGCCATTTTTCAAATGTCGTGTAATCTATTTAATTCTCGGCGGCAAATGAAATGGCCAGGTACGTTCAAGCAGGCGTGTTTAGCCGAAGGTCGTGGGTTCTATTCCCGCTCGTGACTGACTTTTTTATCTCAACCAATGCCTTACATAAAAATTAATTAATTGAAAGAGGTTATTTGGTCAATCGGACTACGAAATTTAATGGATTTAATTAATTCGTGTTGATATATGATCTTTTCCCAAGAGGACTAAAATATGAGTTATTTTTAGTCTCTCATTCTCAAATTTTGCCAATGACTGAACGGATTGAACGAGTACGGTTAGGCAAAGGGAAGGCAGGCCTATAAGCAGGGTAAGGCAAGAGCTCTTTCTATTTTTTCTAATCCTGTATAGGGACAACAAGTTTAGAGGTAATATTATTTATATATATTATATTTATATTCTTATTGATCCAGAAATAATAGGTTTATCGAAATATACGCCAGAATAATAGTCAATGGAATATAAATACAATAAGATAAATTCCAGAAAAGACGTAAATATAAGTCGACAATTATAGTAAAAGTGACGTAATATAAAGAATAAACGTGTAAGATATAATTTACCACTTCCATGTGCACATAACATACACTTTGTGTGTGTTGATAACGCTGATAGATTGCCACGACCTTTAATAAATGGTTGCGAGCATAAAATTGGCATTAATTGTTCTTTGTACTCTATCTGAGAATTGTATTCAATATACTCGTTTATACTTTTCCTAGATAAGAAGGTTACATCCCATATCAAGATATGGCCAGTTTGAAATGCTAATTCCTAGAAATTATGACTGCGGGGAAAATAATGGCCCTCATACAACGGATTGCTAGCTAATTAAAGGAACAGAGAATGGTGTCGGTATTTACGTACTTTGGCATATCAGCAACTTCTGGAAATGATACTTTCTGCCTTCTTCGTTAATTTACCACCAATAAATATTTCGCTGCGCGTTAAGCGTACAAGGAACACATAATACATAACAGATGAGAAATTAGATAGCAGATTGTGTTAAAAAGAGCTACAATATCAACAAAGAAATTTAGCTGGGTTTTAAACTTTTAAATAAATAAACGATCAAAGCATTCAAATTTCTATTATTGCACAACTCAATCCAAACAAAAACACAATAATCCTAATTAAAATTCAGAAATAGGTTTTCTTTAGGATGCTTTAAATTATTTTATTCTTTAAATTAACAAATTAATTTTTACAAAGATAAAATTTATTTTGAGTTTAAAGTATTTTTGCATAGTTGGCCAACTCTAATTCTTACGGCTTTCTAATGGTGGACAAAGACCTTTTTAGTAATAGTTTCCCGTGCATATTGGCTGCTTGGCAATATTTCTCTGCTTTGATAGTTTCACCATAATTCAGGAAATTATAATGAATAACCCCAGCAATACACCAACAAACAGTCACCATAAGTTCACTAGTTTCGTGGTCCGTTTTACCAATTAATATCTTACAATTAATTAAGGTTTTCAGTTGAGATAAAAAGTCATTGGCACGAGCGGGATTCGAAAGGTGTGGTTTTGATGGGAGGTTGGTCCGAGTGGATCGAGGTCACGATAGCTCAAGTGGTAGAGCAGAGGCGTATCAAGCCGAAGATCGTGGGTTCGAATCCCGCTCGTGCCATTGACTTTTTTATCTCAACTGAAAACCTTAATTAATTGTAAGTCACCATAAGCTTTTTCGGGAAGTGTTTTGGCCTTTCATCCTTGTCCAACCACTGATCTGTACCCCTCCTGTTATCGTACAGAATCCATTTCTCATCGCATTTTCAGCAAGCGTTGACCGTTGCTGTATTAAAAGATCGAAATTGAAGGCGTAACCACGTCGTCGTGTGAGTAGTCATATATCCATGGGGTAATATCGTACGTTTACTCTCCAAGTTTCTCGTAAATTGAACAATGACAAAGCAGCTTTCTGTGTACTTTTACCTCCGCTGTCACCAGTCCAGTCTGTCGACTGCCAATAAACTTCTCCTGTACAAGTTGGTGGTCCGGCGGCCGGACTCCGGCCGAAGCTCCCATATGAAAGCTACACAGTTCTAGATAAGAAGTTTCACTATCTCCTACTGGAGCCTCAGATGCATGCCTAATATCGCTAGGCTGCAGGTTATACAGAACAAGTTTCTGAGGCTTGCACAGACTCGGCCCGATATACACGCATATCAAGACCATTAATACAACGGTATATTTTTAACTAAACAAACAGAAAGCGATAATAATATTAAGATTTAAGAATACCTGTTGAGGTGTGACGTACTGTGATTCGAGAATGTCCATACCCTCTCTATTTTTTTATGTTACAAGCATTAGTAATTGAAAGATGGGTACACCTCTTGAATTGTCAAATTGTTAGGATTATTTTGTTAAATTTATTCAGTAATTGTTTGAGGTTCAATCGAAAAGTGCTCGAAAGGATTTAATAGGAGTTAGATAATTTTCAAATATTATTCCGAGAAATAATCAAGAAAAGAGCGAGTCGGAGCACGTTTTTGTTTCAGAAAGCGATTTAGCGACTGTCTCGGATTCACGGCGTCCCTTGATTACATCCAATTGTCTCCTTTCATAGGTGCCTTCCACCTGTTTTATTTGCTCTTTTCTTCCATTTCTTTTGTCCTCTACCACAGTGCGTTTGCGCGTCTGATTAATATTCTTACCGGCGGACAATAACTGGCCTTGAAATAAAATAAACAACGGCGTCCGCCCACGGGCAATCAAGGGAGCCGAGGGCCAGGAAGGATGAAGACCCCGGTACGATATTTATTGTCCATAATTATACATACATGGAAGGAAACGTATTTATTCTTGGCAGAAGTCATATTTTTACGACTAATGAAACGACAATTGAATGTGTCGGCTCCATTGAACTTTTTTTCGAGGGATGAAGGCGAACGCCATAAGAACATGTACTACTGAGCACCGCGTGTTTGAGAAGTAAATACAATCACAATCAATTCTGATCAATGAGCAGTTGAAACAAAACCCGGACTGGAAAATTATAAATGAATTTTATGTGTGGTGATTAGTCACCGTTAATCGATATTTATTTAGAAATGATGATGAAAAGATGATAGTGAGATGCGGTCTGGTGTGATGTAGGTTTTCTTTATCGTGCCAACGTTTCGATCTTTATTGAGATCATCTTCAGGTCCTGGGATTTACAAACATTGTTTACATATAACAATTACATTTTGGATGTGGAAAAGTGAATTTATACAATGCAAATTATATTTTTTATATATTCAATCAAAGTATTTCTACTCACTCAAAGTGTTGGTCTTCTGTGTAATTGTGCTATTCTAGCGTGTCTTGTCGAGACTCTCACTGGCACTCTCGACCTGGTAGAAGAGCCGGATAAGAAATAAATAAGCTCTTCAGTACAAATGTAAATTGTCTACCGACATAAACCTTTGGAGAAAGTTAAGCATTGATCTGTAAAGTTCAGAACGTATAACGAATCTTGAGCAACTATAACAGCCACATACTTCAGTGTGATAAAACAAAAACTATTGATTAAACTTATTACATGAATCAAGAATTATGCTATCTGGAATAACAGAACTCATAAGCGAAATTTGGACTTAACGACTTAACGAGCTACATCCTGTTATTTGAGGAAATCGTTGCAAAGTTTCTGAAGCAACTGAAACATTCAATTTACTACAATTCAAACAAGAAATAAATTGTTGATTGATTGAAGAAAATTTTGTTTTTTCACAAAACACTGTTCGAAAATAGTGTTTTGAGAACAACTTAAAAACGGTTGCTCCAAATTAAAAATCCTTCGCGCCATTGAATTCAGAGTCAAACCTTTCAAAAAATGCATGTTGACGATTATCTTACCCTTTGAAATTAAAGTCGAAGTTAAGCCGTATCCCGCTGTCCTGGAGCAGAAAACGTTTTGGTTAGTAAGAAACTTCTCACACAAAAAAAGGTTACGTGTACATTAAATCAATTTGAACAATTGGGGGGGGGGGAGAAGTTAAACTCACCCTACATAATATGGTACGACACAGTTCTGTAGATAGTGTAGATAAACAAAATATTCAGTACACGTGCAGTGGTCCGCGAAAGTAATACCAAAGTGTGGGAAATAAACATTATTTGCATTTAGAAATGTGTGGTGATTAGTGACTGTTAATCGATATTTATTTAGAAATCGTGAGATGCGGTCTGGTATGATGTAGGTTTCAGAAAAACATTTTCTTTATCGTGCCAACGTTTCGATCTTTATTGAGATCATGTTCAGGGCTTGGGATTTACAAACATTGTTTCCATTTACCAAATATTTTAGGATGTGAAAAAGTGAATTTATACAATGGAAAATATATTTTTTATATATTCAATCAAAGTATTTCTACTCACTTAAAGTGTTAGTCTTCTGTGTAATTGTGCCATTCTAGCGTGTCGTGTCGAGACTCTCACTGGCACTCTCGACACGACACGCAAGAATGGCACAATTACACAGAAGACAAACATTTTGAGTGAGTAGAAATTCTTTGATTGAATATATAAATAATATTTTTTGCATTGTATAAATTCACTTTTCCACATCCAAATGTAATTGTTATATGTAAACAATGTTTGTAAATCCCAGGCCCTGAAGATGATCTCAATAAAGACCGAAACGTTGGCACGATAAATAAAATGTTTTTCTCAAACCTACATCATACCAGAACGCATCTCACGATTTCTAAATAAATAAAAATGAATTTTATATTAACCATAGACAAATAAACATTTGTAGTTTAATTTTAACGCATCATCGCTTTTTTGGGATGTCAGATGTTCGGTTTCAATCCTTCTTCAGTGATGTGCTTTAACTGTCTGAGTTTCAGGTGTTGCTTGGGCATTATAAAATTTAATAATGTTATTGATCATATTTGCTTAATTTTAAGCAGGTTAATTCGCTGGTTATACTCTTTGCCATATTCGGTTGAAGCCTTAGTTGATCACAATATAATGCTAAGTTAAGAAATTCCGACAAAATAATATTAACTTTGATTAATACACTAAATCTTCAGCATTGTACAGAAACCGAAACAGGTACGACATACCAAAACAGCAAGGATAGGCATAAAATGTTATGGACCACCCAAATTACAGGATTTTTATCTGGCAAACTAAAAAACAACAATACTGCCAAATACTTTCTTTACCCGAGAACCCTTAACGTCCATTATATATGGATAATGTTAATATATAATCAATTATTTTTACGGAGTTCAATGTTTTCTCAGATGGCAGAACAAATGCCACTCTAACGTCAAACGACATGAAAGAGGGACGACACAGAGGTCTCTTTGACTAGCATGCGTCGTGCCATTGTTTCCCTTACTTGTCCAACTGCTTTTCTGTTTACTTAAAAACGACTGCTGGCCCTATTTCCGCACCAGTCATTCGATCAGCTCACATTTGCAATTTCAATTTGCCATGTAAATGAATATTAAGAAAATGTATTTTTTTCTTAGACAGTAGACATAACGGGTATTCTCGATCTTTGTGTTAACCATGTTAAGTCTGGTAGGTCCTGTTAGTTCGAGAATAATGATGACGTAGACTTGTAAAAATCGACTAGTTAACATTGCTCGATCTAACAGGTCAGGGCCAATGTTGGCCATTAGATAAGATGTTAGGTCGAAAATGTAGGGCGTAGGTAACCAACATGGCAGGCATGAATTTTACAGCTGTTTTTGTTTACAAGCATATTTATTCTTAAATACACATTAATTAATCAGACGAGTATAGTTCTTTTGTTAATTTCTGACCTATCATTATACTCTCTTTCATAATAGATAAATCCTCTAGCCTATACAGTTGTAGGCTGTTAGACGTTAGGATACAAGTTAGGTTATGTCGGCACGAATTGAAGAGAGTCATTTGCTAGTACTTTTCGAGTGCATATATAGCATTTTGAATTAAAGAGTTGATTAATTTTCCTTTTTTATTAACTTCTGGCATCTTACAATTGTACACTAAAGAAAACCAAAGTAAACAACTGTTATAGGTTTATTTTTCGTTCGACCAATCGTCAAGCGCAGCATTGCGGAAAAATTAACGTTTGACATACTAAGAAAAGAAGGGGGCGTTCACGATCGTACTGGACATTTCTCTATTCGAGTTAATATGAGTTAACATCTTTCAAACATCATGAATACCCCTATAATAGCCACAAATTCATTTTAGTAAAAAAAATATATCTATGAAAAAATGCAAGAAGAATGAACTGAAATGAAAGATGCAGTAGGACTTTAGCGATTATGATACACTTCCATCAAAACTGCCAATTTTGATGATCGAATTTCGTATATTACGAGTTCCACGTATCGATCTGTTCCTCATAATGGTAACGATCCTGAGTAAGAAACAAAGAGCAGTCGGAAATGCAGACGATCAAGAGATGCTCAACTTCACTATGGAAGCGTACGACGCTTGACAAGTGGCATAATCAATGGGCCATTGGGACAAATTGTATAGTCTTTCACAACAATAGGTTCCCATGTCGTCCTTGTCGTATTGTATTAAGCCAAACTTTTGGCTCTTAGAGTTCCTGAGCCGCAATTGAAGCCCGTCGTTCTAGCCCTGATTCCAACTGTTAACCTCTGCAGTACGCTGAAGGCAAGACAAGCATTAGGTTGTGAGTCTGTATGAAACCCACAGAGCATCGTTGAAAAAAGTTCCTAAATTGGCCACTGGAAAAAGAGACCGGTGACAGAAAAAGAAACAGCGAAACAGAGAATGAATGAAGTATATGAGAATTGCGATAAGGCAAATTTCAGATTGCTGAAACTATAGATAAAGCTAGATTTTTCTTTCACAACACCTTTTATTTAATCAGATTACCTGTTGGTAGTCATTGACTGTTGTTACATGTATATTTTATTTATTTAATTGTTTAAAAAAAATTCACATTCCATCACATGCGGGGTAGAAACCAACAAAGTTCTCACTTAGGTGTTTAATTAAAATCTCGTTTTCAAGCCCCTTTCCCCTCCTAATTTCTCAGCAATCAGCTAGGAAATGGGAAGGAATTCTAGTCTCAAAACCACAAATTCTTGCGCCCTTTATACCGTATGTTCTCCCTTGTAAATTAGTTTACCCGTCTGATTTAGTTTTAATGTATATAAGGAAGAGCTTTCCTCATCATAGTTGCCATTAATTATCCTTTCAATCTTTGACTTAAGAGTTTGTACTTAAAACATACATTATCGAATCAGCAAAAGCGTCCGATGATTTATAAAAGAGGGATGAGCCGGTGTTTGGCGTTCGGTTCTGCGAGGGAAGTGGCGAGAACCCAACCCCGTTGGGTTGCACCGGAAGTTGCGGGGGTGGCGGAGACCCGCTCTATTGGCCCAAGGGAAGTGGACTAAGATAGTAATAACACGAATCGCCACTTAATCGTTTCGGTCCCTGGGTCGGCCGACATTCATTACCGTCATTCGGACTAGGCCGTGTCCCATGAATCCGCCCTTATCCAAGGACAAGGCTACCGGACGATTTAGGGCCCCTCGGATAAATTGGGGGCCTTTGTTTTCCAACAGAGTGAAACTTCTTATCTAGAACTGTGTAGCTTTTGCTGAAACTGCAGCCTTGTGTTTCTTTTGGAAAGGTCTTTATTCTCCAATCTTGGCTATATTTGAGTAATTTGGTGGAAAAGCAGCGAAATTTTTAGTTTAAACCCACATAGCAACACACAAGAAATAGACAATAAGTTAAATATTTGTATTAAATCAAATTTAATTAATGAAATTTGAATAGTGTCACAAATAACAAACAAAAAATATTTTATTACTGACAATAATAAAATGATGTACATTAATTTTAAAAAAAACCGGAGTAAATTAACAAGAGAAGTTAACAAATAAAATAAGATTATCCAAATATGAAAAAGAAAAAAGAAATAATAATACACACAATATGTTTTTAAAAAGCTATGACCTATTCGCCTACATTCATTTTGGTTGAAATCGCAGCATAAGGAGGGCATAAGGCAAAGGAATAATTAAAAAGACACACTGATAGGTACATCGATAGATAGATAGATAGATAAAGAGAGATAGATAGATAGGTAAATAGATAGATAGATAAATAAATAGATAGATAGATCGATAGATAGATAGAGAGATAGATAGATAGATAGATAGATAGATAGATAGATAGATAGAGAGAGAGAGAGAGAAAGTTAGATAGAGAGAGAGTGAGAGAGACTGAGAGTGAGAGGGGGAGAAAGAGATCGATGGATGGATCGAAGGACGGACAGGCTGACAGACAGACAGATGGATAGATGAATTTATGGATAGATAGACAGATCAATGGATAGATTGACATAACGAAATAGATGATTGGATAGATAGATAGGCGATGGAAGAGAAATGAATGCTTGAGTAGGGAGATAGAAGAGAGAGAGTGTACGTACAAAATTACTATTAACTCCATCATATAACAGTGAGAAAGGGAAAGAGAGA